>NC_081222.1:7500-107500 GCF_902713425.1 Acipenser ruthenus
TACATGCCCAACTGTCACAAGTTTGGCAGTGTTATGTGGGCTTGTTCTCAAACTGACTCTGCACTGAGTGTTGTGACAGGCTCCAGGTTTGCAAATCTTAATAAAGCTTGCTGTTTGAGAATCTACAGTCTCTCTTCCTTTCAATAGAATTTCCAAGATAGTTATTTCAATAAGTCAAGTGAAATCTGTTTTTTGCCAAAATTTCAAGGAATCTCCAAAAGGGTTCTTTAATTATTCAGGGGTCTAAAGGGTTAAAATATATAAAAGAAAATAAAATGTATATCCTAAAAGGTTGAAGGGCTCATAAGTGAATGGTCATGGGTCAAGAGTCAGTGGTCGGGGGGGGGGGGGTGGTCTATGTCCAATGGGGACGGGCGCGGAGGATGAAGAGGGGCAAAGACGAGCCACGCGCGTCAAAAAGTCCAGCGCTGGACTTTTTGACGCGCGTGGCTCGTCTTTGCCCCTCTTCATCCTCCGCGCCCGTCCCCATTGTCCCTCTCTGTTCCTCCCCATCGTTTCTCTCTCTTCTTCCCATCTCTCCACCCCCCCCCCCCCTTTCCTGGGGGGCTCCCATCTCTCTCCAGCCAGCCTTCTTTCTTAGCACTGTATTTTACTCACACACGTTCATCTCAGCCACTTCACTCATACCAAGCACAATCACTAGCTCAAGCCACACAGCTCTTGCTATATAATATATAAAGAGTTCAATTGTTATTTATAACTCATATAATTAGTCCAGTGTCTATTTGTGGTTTGATTTTATTACAGTATATTTCTATCTTAAAATGATAAAAAAAAATATTATATTGTCACCAAAGTGGTCATTGAGGATTATATGGTTAATGTTTTATACAATTTAATTCTTTGAAATTAAAAAATATATATCTATATTACACAACTTTTCATTTATTCCTCACAAATCAGTATTTTACAATTCAGGATAATTGGGATATATGCTAATTACATCATTCCAATAGCTATTTATAATTCGTATAACTAAGTAAAATTCAATTTAGGGTTACTACCTATTAATTTATATATTAAAATAAGTTCAAATATTATATTGTTATCAAAACGGCGTTTGAGGATAATATATGTTCAATGTTTTATACAATTTTAATTATTAAAAATATATATTTAATTTTAAATATATGTACCTTTCGAGTTAAGTGTCACAAATTGAATTGTGGGTAATATGAAAATATACGGGATATGGAGAAACCCATTGAATTATTCTGCCGTAAACACCGCAATTAACCACCAGGGGGAGATGTTCGGAAACTGCATGCAATCTTGTATTTGACCAAATGTAAACAATTATCATTTTGTCTACGAACATCCGATCCAGACGCATGATACGTCTTTGGAAAGCCACAAAACGGCTTTTTTAATATAAAAAAAATAACCCCTGCATATTGAGCTACAGGGCACAGCACGAGCAGTGAAAGCAGGGTCCCCACAGACTTCTATCAGGCGCGTTCACGGTCATAACAAAGCCTACGTCAGCATGCGCGCTTCACAGAATGTCCGCCCCCATGCTTGCCTGGAGTTTCACATCGCAATAGGATTCTCCTCAGGTAAAACAAAACCGTATTGTTATTTATACCTGTTTAAGGGGCTGGTGTTTTGGCTGTACGGCTTCATCTCATCCTTTTTGTTTGTCATAATCGAAAGCGCGCCAGCCTCCGTTTTCTGTGTTTGTTTTTACCCTTTGCAGTCCATTTATTAAGTGCGCAACAGGCACGTCAGGTTTTCACACGCGCAGTTAATTTTAGACGCGCTGTTTAAAATAATTTTTTTTTCACAGTCAAACGGGTTTAAATGGCCCTGCATATCAACAAACCACTCACTAGGCATCTCCAGCCCCGCCCCAGCCTTTCGTTTGCTATAGCGTTTACCTATGTAAGAAATAATAATAATAATAATAATAATAATAATAATAATAATAATAATAATAATAATAATAATTAATAATAATAATAGTCGTACATACCGATCGATCATCTCCGGATCACTCGTTTTATCACCAAACTCCTCAATAATGCGATCCAAGTCATTATTTTATTAAAATAACATCTGAAAAAAGCTCTACAAATGTCCATGATAGTCTCTGTGCGCTGACGCACTCAGCCAGCTTGTTTACTATGAACGCCCCGTTATCTGATACCTGATACCATGTATGACTATTCATGAGATACGCCTTTTTTTTTTTTTTTTTTTTTTTTTTCGACTTGTCTCGGCTCCTGTCGCTCCCACTCGGCAATTGAATGGTTTTCTCGGCTTTTTCCGGAGAAAAAACGACTAAACACCCGTTTATTGCGTTGCTATAATGATGTCGGACTCAGTCTGACAAAGGACCTGTGAGGAATAATTGCAATGTCGGACCCAGAACGACAATGGACCGCAAATTAATGTTGCTGTGTTGTTTTTTGCTATGGATGATTGATCTGATTGCCCCCGCTAATGCTTTATTGTGCACACACGAGGTTGTTGCCTCTTCATGGTTTTAATATCACCGGGTGTGTGTTAATTTCTTTTTATTGTTGGGAGTTCGCTGCACACGAGTTGTGAAGGAGTGACGTCGCTGTTTATTATGTTGTTCTTGTTCCCTGCAGCATTGATTGTTGGCCAATCTGTATCTATCATTTTGGGATCCATGGTGGTTGCATTACATTAGTCACTTAAACTGTAATTTCTGATTAGAATTCACTGTGTTGTTTATGTATTTGTTAAGTCTGCGCAGATTCTGCAGATTCCGAAAATTCATTGGCTACTTGCTCCGATTCTGCGCAGAATGACGGAAATCTGCGTGTCGTGAACGCACCCGAACTCTCTCCACACACAACACACAACACACAGCGTTCTTGCGCCTGCCGCCACTCCTGCACACGTGAGCGGAATACATGCAGGCTAGAGTGTCTCACGCGTGTAGGGCTGTGTGTTGAAATGAACCTGGAAACAAATTCATATCCATGCGTTTCCAGCAGATGTGTCCGTCCTCGCCTCTTGCTTTGCTCGACTACCTCTAAGAGAAATGTGTTGGGCTTGTATCTTCACCTCAGTGTTGCTATTGTGTTTAAATTGACATATTGTTTTCGGCCCTTGCATTAAATGTCGGTTCATCTGTGAGACTGAGAAATAATTCTCACACAATATTATGGCTGTAGACCAAGAGCAAGTTCATAATACTGGTCTGTGACAATGTGAAGCACTTCCAGTGTATTTATTTATTTATTTATTTATTGCATTTATATAGCGATTTTTGTACAAGCGTTTCACAAAGCACTGTACAGTACAGAGCACAAAAAAAGAACAAACCACAATACATTTCTATAGCATGCCACACATACAGACCATAATAATACAAAATCAGCAGTTTTTATGAAAGTGTGTTTTTGCTCTTGACAATACTCGACCGTCCCCTCGCTAGATTGCTCTGATACTGTGTGTGTGTGTGTGTGTGTGTGTGTGTGTGTGTGTGTGTTCTTGTCTCTCGCCTGTACGGTGAGGATGAAGATGTGGTTTCAGTGTTTAATGCTCGTCCCCTCACTGTGTGTTCTTGCCTCTTGACAGGTCTGTGAGGATGAGAAGGTCTCCACAGTCTGGAGTCTGGTCTCTGACAGGCTCAACATACCTGTCAATCAACAGGGACTCCTCTACAAAGGCAAGGCGCTGGCAGCTAGGCTGAACAGCACAGCACAGCACAGCACAGCACAGCACAGATCACCCCTCATCTCGCCCCTCACCTCACCCCTCCTCTCACGCCTCGCCTCACCCCGGGTCAGTGTGGCACAGCCTGCCTGCTCTTCTGAACAAACACTTCAGTGTCTGGAGCAGCTACACAAGGTAACCTGAACACAATAAACACACACACTGCTATACACACAGACACACACACACACACACACACACAGTGAGAGTCTGGGGCAGCTACACAAGCTAACCTGAACACAATAAACACACACACTGCTATATACACACACACACACACACACACACACACACACAGTGAGAGTCTGGAGCAGCTACACAAGCTAACCTGAACACAATAAACACACACACACACACACACACACACACAGACACAGTGAGAGTCTGGAGCAGCAACACAAGGTAACCTGAACACAGTAGACACACACACTGCTATATACACACACACACACACACACACACACGCAGACACACAGTGAGAGACTGGAGCAGCTACACAAGGTAACCTGAACACAATAAACACACACTGCTATATACACACACACAGTGAGTCTGGAGCAGCTACACAAGGTAACCTGAACACAATAAACACACACGCACGCACACACACACACACAGTGAGAGTCTGCAGCAGCTACACAAGGTAACCTGAACACAATAAACACACACACACACACACAGAGTGAGAGTCTGGAGCAGCTACACAAGGTAACCTGAACACAATAAACACACACACTGCTACACACACACACACACACACAGTGAGTACAGTCATGAGGAGTGTTTGTGTTTCGCTGATCTGTCATGTGGGGTGTTTGTGCTGCACTGTGGGTCACTGATCTATCATGTGGGGTGTTTGTGCTGCACTGTGGGTCACTGATCTGTCATGAGGGGTGTTTGTGTTTCACTGATCTGTCATGTGGGGTGTTTGTGCTGCACTGTGGGTCACTGATCTGTCATGAGGGGTGTTTGTGTTTCACTGATCTGTCATGTGGGGTGTTTGTGCTGCACTGTGGGTCACTGATCTGTCATGTGGGGTGTTTGTGCTGCACTGTGGGTCACTGATCTGTCATGAGGGGTGTTTGTGTTTCACTGATCTGTCATGTGGGGTGTTTGTGCTGCACTGTGGGTCACTGATCTGTCATGAGGGGTGTTTGTGTTTCACTGATCTGTCATGTGGGGTGTTTGTGCTGCACTGTGGGTCACTGATCTGTCATGAGGAGTGTTTGTGTTTCGCTGATCTGTCATGTGGGGTGTTTGTGCTGCACTGTGTTTCACTGATCTTTCATAAGGAGTGTTTGTGTTTCACTGATCTGTCATGTGGGGTGTTTGTGCTGCACTGTGGGTCACTGATCTGTCATGTGGGGTGTTTGTGCTGCACTGTGGGTCACTGATCTGTCATGAGGGGTGTTTGTGTTTCACTGATCTGTCATGTGGGGTGTTTGTGCTGCACTGTGGGTCACTGATCTGTCATGTGGGGTGTTTGTGCCTCACTGTGTTTCACTGATCTGTCATGTGGGGTGTTTGTGTTTCGCTGATCTGTCATGTGGGGTGTTTGTGCTGCACTGTGGGTCACTGATCTGTCATGTGGGGTGTTTGTGCTGCACTGTGGGTCACTGATCTGTCATAAGGGGTGTTTGTGTTTCACTGATCTGTCATGTGGGGTGTTTGTGCTGCACTGTGGGTCACTGATCTGTCATAAGGGGTTTTTGTGTTTCACTGATCTGTCATGTGGGGTGTTTGTGCTGCACTGTGTTTCACTGATCTGTCATGAGGGGTGTTTGTGTTTCACTGATCTGTCATGTGGGGTGTTTGTGCTGCACTGTGGGTCACTGATCTGTCATGAGGAGTGTTTGTGTTTCGCTGATCTGTCATGTGGGGTGTTTGTGCTGCACTGTGTTTCACTGATCTGTTTTCACAGGGCATGCTTGTTCATTTAAAGCATGCTGCACTGTAGGGGAGACACCGCTGGCATTCACAGTGTATGCTTGTTCGTTTAAAGCACGCTGCACTGCAGGGGAGACACCGCTGGCATTCACAGGGCATGCTTGTTCATTTAAAGCATGCTGCACTGTAGGGGAGACACCGCTGGCATTCACAGGGCATGCTTGTTCATTTAAAGCACGCTGCACTGCAGGGGAGACACCGCTGGCATTCACAGGGCATGCTTGTTCATTTAAAGCACGCTGCACTGTAGGGGAGACACTGCTGGCATTCACAGGGTATGCTTGTTCATTTAAAGCACGCTGCACTGCAGGGGAGACACCGCTGGCATTCACAGTGTATGCTTGTTCATTTAAAGCACGCTGCACTGTAGGGGAGACACCGCTGGCATTCACAGGGCATGCTTGTTCATTTAAAGCACGCTGCACTGCAGGGGAGACACCGCTGGCATTCACAGGGCATGCTTGTTCATTTAAAGCACGCTGCACTGTAGGGGAGACACCGCTGGCATTCACAGGGCATGCTTGTTCATTTAAAGTACGCTGCACTGTAGGGGAGACACCGCTGGCATTCACAGGGCATGCTTGTTCATTTAAAGCACGCTGCACTGTAGGGGAGACACCGCTGGCATTCACAGGGCATGCTTGTTCATTTAAAGCACGCTGCTGTGGGATGTTTGCACAGTGATCTTGTATCTTATTTTCAGGTGAAGTTTTGAATGCATCAAGTTGGAAGACTTGGCTTAAGATAATGAACTCCACTTTTCATAATGTAAATTGTTTAGTTTGCATGATTTGACAATACAGGTGGATTTAATTAGACAACAAAACCACCCATTACTCCATAAACAATGACTTGAACATTCATTATCCTGTCTGACCATGTTTCAGGAGACCTCTAGTGGTCAAGTGCGCCATGTGAGGGAATGATGCTATTTTTATTCTCAAACCTCCCTTGAATTACTTTACCACAACATCTGCACACACACACACACACATATATATATATGTATGTATAATGTATGTATATATCAATACATGTCTATATGTGTTCTTATCTAGTGTCGTGGTGCTAGTAATTGGAAATGCTGAGTAATTGAAAGTATTTTATGTGTTTCACTGATCTGTCATGAGGGGTGTTTGTGCTGCACTGTGGGTCACTGATCTCTCATTTGGGGTGTTTGTGCTGCACTGTGGGTCACTGATCTCTCATGTGGGGTGTTTGTGCTGCACTGTGGGTCACTGATCTCTCATGTGGGGTGTTTGTGCTGCACTGTGGGTCACTGATCTGTCATGTGGGGTGTTTGTGCTGCACTGTGGGTCACTGATCTGTCATGAGGGGTGTGTTTGTGCTGCACTGTGTTTCACTGATCTGTCATGTGGGGTGTTTGTGCTGCACTGTGGGTCACTGATCTGTCATGTGGGGTGTTTGTGCTGCACTGTGGGTCACTGATCTGTCATGAGGGGTGTTTGTGTTTCACTGATCTGTCATGTGGGGTGTTTGTGCTGCACTGTGGGTCACTGATCTGTCATGTGGGGTGTTTGTGCTGCACTGTGGGTCACTGATCTGTCATGTGGGGTGTTTGTGCTGCACTGTGGGTCACTGATCTGTCATGTGGGGTGTTTGTGCTGCACTGTGGGTCACTGATCTGTCATGTGGGGTGTTTGTGCTGCACTGTGTTTCACTGATCTGTCATGTGGGGTGTTTGTGCTGCACTGTGGGTCACTGATCTGTCATGAGGGGTTTTTGTGTTTCACTGATCTGTCATGTGGGGTGTTTGTGCTGCACTGTGGGTCACTGATCTGTCATAAGGGGTTTTTGTGTTTCACTGATCTGTCATGTGGGGTGTTTGTGCTGCACTGTGGGTCACTGATCTGTCATGAGGGGTGTTTGTGTTTCACTGATCTGTCATGTGGGGTGTTTGTGCTGCACTGTGGGTCACTGATCTGTCATGTGGGGTGTTTGTGCTGCACTGTGGGTCACTGATCTGTCATGAGGGGTGTTTGTGTTTCACTGATCTGTCATGTGGGGTGTTTGTGCTGCACTGTGGGTCACTGATCTGTCATGAGGGGTGTTTGTGTTTCACTGATCTGTCATGTGGGGTGTTTGTGCTGCACTGTGGGTCACTGATCTGTCATGAGGGGTGTTTGTGTTTCACTGATCTGTCATGTGGGGTGTTTGTGCTGCACTGTGGGTCACTGATCTGTCATGAGGAGTGTTTGTGTTTCGCTGATCTGTCATGTGGGGTGTTTGTGCTGCACTGTGTTTCACTGATCTGTCATGAGGAGTGTTTGTGTTTCACTGATCTGTCATGTGGGGTGTTTGTGCTGCACTGTGGGTCACTGATCTGTCATGTGGGGTGTTTGTGCTGCACTGTGGGTCACTGATTTGTCATGTGGGGTGTTTGTGCTGCACTGTGGGTCACTGATCTGTCATGTGGGGTGTTTGTGCTGCACTGTGGGTCACTGATCTGTCATGAGGGGTGTTTGTGTTTCACTGATCTGTCATGTGGGGTGTTTGTGCTGCACTGTGGGTCACTGATCTGTCATGAGGAGTGTTTGTGTTTCACTGATCTGTCATGTGGGGTGTTTGTGCTGCACTGTGGGTCACTGATCTGTCATGTGGGGTGTTTGTGCTGCACTGTGGGTCACTGATCTGTCATGAGGAGTGTTTGTGTTTCGCTGATCTGTCATGTGGGGTGTTTGTGCTGCACTGTGTTTCACTGATCTGTCATGAGGAGTGTTTGTGTTTCACTGATCTGTCATGTGGGGTGTTTGTGCTGCACTGTGGGTCACTGATCTGTCATGTGGGGTGTTTGTGCTGCACTGTGGGTCACTGATTTGTCATGTGGGGTGTTTGTGCTGCACTGTGGGTCACTGATCTGTCATGTGGGGTGTTTGTGCTGCACTGTGGGTCACTGATCTGTCATGAGGGGTGTTTGTGTTTCACTGATCTGTCATGTGGGGTGTTTGTGCTGCACTGTGGGTCACTGATCTGTCATGAGGAGTGTTTGTGTTTCACTGATCTGTCATGTGGGGTGTTTGTGCTGCACTGTGGGTCACTGATCTGTCATGTGGGGTGTTTGTGCTGCACTGTGGGTCACTGATCTGTCATGAGGGGTGTTTGTGTTTCACTGATCTGTCATGTGGGGTGTTTGTGCTGCACTGTGGGTCACTGATCTGTCATGAGGGGTGTTTGTGTTTCACTGATCTGTCATGTGGGGTGTTTGTGCTGCACTGTGTTTCACTGATCTGTCATGTGGGGTGTTTGTGCTGCACTGTGGGTCACTGATCTGTCATGTGGGGTGTTTGTGCTGCACTGTGGGTCACTGATCTGTCATGAGGGGTGTTTGTGTTTCACTGATCTGTCATGTGGGGTGTTTGTGCTGCACTGTGGGTCACTGATCTGTCATGAGGGGTGTTTGTGTTTCACTGATCTGTCATGTGGGGTGTTTGTGCTGCACTGTGTTTCACTGATCTTTCATGAGGAGTGTTTGTGTTTCACTGATCTGTCATGTGGGGTGTTTGTGCTGCACTGTGGGTCACTGATCTGTCATGTGGGGTGTTTGTGCTGCACTGTGGGTCACTGATCTGTCATGAGGGGTGTTTGTGTTTCACTGATCTGTCATGTGGGGTGTTTGTGCTGCACTGTGGGTCACTGATCTGTCATGTGGGGTGTTTGTGCCTCACTGTGTTTCACTGATCTGTCATAAGGGGTTTTTGTGTTTCACTGATCTGTCATGTGGGGTGTTTGTGCTGCACTGTGTTTCACTGATCTGTCATGAGGGGTGTTTGTGTTTCACTGATCTGTCATGTGGGGTGTTTGTGCTGCACTGTGGGTCACTGATCTGTCATGAGGAGTGTTTGTGTTTCGCTGATCTGTCATGTGGGGTGTTTGTGCTGCACTGTGTTTCACTGATCTGTCATGAGGAGTGTTTGTGTTTCACTGATCTGTCATGTGGGGTGTTTGTGCTGCACTGTGGGTCACTGATCTGTCATGTGGGGTGTTTGTGCTGCACTGTGGGTCACTGATCTGTCATGTGGGGTGTTTGTGCTGCACTGTGGGTCACTGATCTGTCATGTGGGGTGTTTGTGCTGCACTGTGGGTCACTGATCTGTCATGAGGGGTGTTTGTGTTTCACTGATCTGTCATGTGGGGTGTTTGTGCTGCACTGTGGGTCACTGATCTCTCATGTGGGGTGTTTGTGCTGCACTGTGGGTCACTGATCTGTCATAAGGGGTTTTTGTGTTTCACTGATCTGTCATGTGGGGTGTTTGTGCTGCACTGTGGGTCACTGATCTGTCATAAGGGGTTTTTGTGTTTCACTGATCTGTCATGTGGGGTGTTTGTGCTGCACTGTGGGTCACTGATCTGTCATGAGGGGTGTTTGTGTTTCACTGATCTGTCATGTGGGGTGTTTGTGCTGCACTGTGGGTCACTGATCTGTCATGTGGGGTGTTTGTGCTGCACTGTGGGTCACTGATCTGTCATTGTGGTGTTTGTGCTGCACTGATCTGTCATGTGGAGTGTTTGTGCTGCACTGTGGGTCACTGATCTGTCATGAGGGGTGTTTGTGTTTCACTGATCTGTCATGTGGGGTGTTTGTGCTGCACTGTGGGTCACTGATCTGTCATGAGGAGTGTTTGTGTTTCGCTGATCTGTCATGTGGGGTGTTTGCTGCACTGTGTTTCACTGATCTGTCATGAGGAGTGTTTGTGTTTCACTGATCTGTCATGTGGGGTGTTTGTGCTGCACTGTGGGTCACTGATCTGTCATGAGGGGTGTTTGTGTTTCACTGATCTGTCATGTGGGGTGTTTGTGCTGCACTGTGGGTCACTGATCTGTCATGAGGAGTGTTTGTGTTTCACTGATCTGTCATGTGGGGTGTTTGTGCTGCACTCTGGGTCACTGATCTGTCATGTGGGGTGTTTGTGCTGCACTGTGGGTCACTGATCTGTCATGAGGGGTGTTTGTGTTTCACTGATCTGTCATGTGGGGTGTTTGTGCTGCACTGTGGGTCACTGATCTGTCATGAGGGGTGTTTGTGTTTCACTGATCTGTCATGTGGGGTGTTTGTGCTGCACTGTGTTTCACTGATCTTTCATGAGGAGTGTTTGTGTTTCACTGATCTGTCATGTGGGGTGTTTGTGCTGCACTGTGGGTCACTGATCTGTCATGTGGGGTGTTTGTGCTGCACTGTGGGTCACTGATCTGTCATGAGGGGTGTTTGTGTTTCACTGATCTGTCATGTGGGGTGTTTGTGCTGCACTGTGGGTCACTGATCTGTCATGTGGGGTGTTTGTGCCTCACTGTGTTTCACTGATCTGTCATGTGGGGTTTTTGTGTTTCACTGATCTGTCATGTGGGGTGTTTGTGCTGCACTGTGGGTCACTGATCTGTCATGAGGGGTGTTTGTGTTTCACTGATCTGTCATGTGGGGTGTTTGTGCTGCACTGTGGGTCACTGATCTGTCATGTGGGGTGTTTGTGCTGCACTGTGGGTCACTGATCTGTCATTGTGGTGTTTGTGCTGCACTGATCTGTCATGTGGAGTGTTTGTGCTGCACTGTGGGTCACTGATCTGTCATGAGGGGTGTTTGTGTTTCACTGATCTGTCATGTGGGGTGTTTGTGCTGCACTGTGGGTCACTGATCTGTCATGAGGAGTGTTTGTGTTTCGCTGATCTGTCATGTGGGGTGTTTGTGCTGCACTGTGTTTCACTGATCTGTCATGAGGAGTGTTTGTGTTTCACTGATCTGTCATGTGGGGTGTTTGTGCTGCACTGTGGGTCACTGATCTGTCATGTGGGGTGTTTGTGCTGCACTGTGGGTCACTGATTTGTCATGTGGGGTGTTTGTGCTGCACTGTGGGTCACTGATCTGTCATGTGGGGTGTTTGTGCTGCACTGTGGGTCACTGATCTGTCATGAGGGGTGTTTGTGTTTCACTGATCTGTCATGTGGGGTGTTTGTGCTGCACTGTGGGTCACTGATCTGTCATGAGGAGTGTTTGTGTTTCACTGATCTGTCATGTGGGGTGTTTGTGCTGCACTCTGGGTCACTGATCTGTCATGTGGGGTGTTTGTGCTGCACTGTGGGTCACTGATCTGTCATGAGGGGTGTTTGTGTTTCACTGATCTGTCATGTGGGGTGTTTGTGCTGCACTGTGGGTCACTGATCTGTCATGAGGGGTGTTTGTGTTTCACTGATCTGTCATGTGGGGTGTTTGTGCTGCACTGTGTTTCACTGATCTTTCATGAGGAGTGTTTGTGTTTCACTGATCTGTCATGTGGGGTGTTTGTGCTGCACTGTGGGTCACTGATCTGTCATGTGGGGTGTTTGTGCTGCACTGTGGGTCACTGATCTGTCATGAGGGGTGTTTGTGTTTCACTGATCTGTCATGTGGGGTGTTTGTGCTGCACTGTGGGTCACTGATCTGTCATGTGGGGTGTTTGTGCCTCACTGTGTTTCACTGATCTGTCATGTGGGGTTTTTGTGTTTCACTGATCTGTCATGTGGGGTGTTTGTGCTGCACTGTGGGTCACTGATCTGTCATAAGGGGTTTTTGTGTTTCACTGATCTGTCATGTGGGGTGTTTGTGCTGCACTGTGTGTCACTGATCTGTCATGAGGGGTGTTTGTGTTTCACTGATCTGTCATGTGGGGTGTTTGTGCTGCACTGTGGGTCACTGATCTGTCATGAGGAGGGTTTGTGTTTCGCTGATCTGTCATGTGGGGTGTTTGTGCTGCACTGTGTTTCACTGATCTGTCATGAGGAGTGTTTGTGTTTCACTGATCTGTCATGTGGTGTGTTTGTGCTGCACTGTGGGTCACTGATCTGTCATGTGGGGTGTTTGTGCTGCACTGTGGGTCACTGATCTGTCATGTGGGGTGTTTGTGCTGCACTGTGGGTCACTGATCTGTCATGTGGGGTGTTTGTGCTGCACTGTGGGTCACTGATCTGTCATGTGGGGTGTTTGTGCTGCACTGTGGGTCACTGATCTGTCATGAGGGGTGTTTGTGTTTCACTGATCTGTCATGTGGGGTGTTTGTGCTGCACTGTGGGTCACTGATCTGTCATGTGGGGTGTTTGTGCTGCACTGTGGGTCACTGATCTGTCATGAGGGGTGTTTGTGTTTCACTGATCTGTCATGTGGGGTGTTTGTGCTGCACTGTGGGTCACTGATCTGTCATGAGGAGTGTTTGTGTTTCGCTGATCTGTCATGTGGGGTGTTTGTGCTGCACTGTGTTTCACTGATCTGTCATGAGGAGTGTTTGTGTTTCACTGATCTGTCATGTGGGGTGTTTGTGCTGCACTGTGGGTCACTGATCTGTCATGTGGGGTGTTTGTGCTGCACTGTGGGTCACTGATCTGTCATGAGGGGTGTTTGTGTTTCACTGATCTCTCATGTGGGGTGTTTGTGCTGCACTGTGGGTCACTGATCTGTCATGTGGGGTGTTTGTGTTTCACTGATCTGTCATGTGGGGTGTTTGTGCTGCACTGTAGGTCACTGATCTGTCATGAGGAGTGTTTGTGTTTCGCTGATCTGTCATGTGGGGTGTTTGTGCTGCACTGTGGGTCACTGATCTGTCATGAGGGGTGTTTGTGTTTCACTGATCTGTCATGTGGGGTGTTTGTGCTGCACTGTGGGTCACTGATCTGTCATGAGGGGTGTTTGTGTTTCACTGATCTGTCATGTGGGGTGTTTGTGCTGCACTGTGGGTCACTGATCTGTCATGAGGAGTGTTTGTATTTCGCTGATCTGTCATGTGGGGTGTTTGTGCTGCACTGTGTTTCACTGATCTGTCATGAGGAGTGTTTGTGTTTCACTGATCTGTCATGTGGGGTGTTTGTGCTGCACTGTGGGTCACTGATCTGTCATGTGGGGTGTTTGTGCTGCACTGTGGGTCACTGATCTGTCATGAGGGGTGTTTGTGTTTCACTGATCTGTCATGTGGGGTGTTTGTGCTGCACTGTGGGTCACTGATCTGTCATGAGGGGTGTTTGTGTTTCACTGATCTGTCATGTGGGGTGTTTGTGCTGCACTGTGGGTCACTGATCTGTCATGAGGGGTGTTTGTGTTTCACTGATCTGTCATGAGGGGTGTTTGTGCTGCACTGTGGGTCACTGATCTGTCATGAGGAGTGTTTCTGTTTCACTGATCTGTCATGAGGGGTGTTTGTGCTGCACTGTGGGTCACTGATCTGTCATGTGGGGTGTTTGTGCTGCACTGTGGGTCACTGATCTGTCATGAGGGGTGTTTGTGTTTCACTGATCTGTCATGTGGGGTGTTTGTGCTGCACTGTGGGTCACTGATCTGTCATGTGGGGTGTTTGTGCCTCACTGTGTTTCACTGATCTGTCATGTGGGGTGTTTGTGTTTCGCTGATCTGTCATGTGGGGTGTTTGTGCTGCACTGTGGGTCACTGATCTGTCATGAGGGGTGTTTGTGTTTCACTGATCTGTCATGTGGGGTGTTTGTGCTGCACTGTGGGTCA
The DNA here is from genome assembly GCF_902713425.1 of Acipenser ruthenus. NCBI lineage: Eukaryota > Metazoa > Chordata > Actinopteri > Acipenseriformes > Acipenseridae > Acipenser > Acipenser ruthenus. The sequence goes on from NC_081222.1 coordinate 21,650, forward strand.
CTGATCTCTCATGTGGGGTGTTTGTGCTGCACTGTGGGTCACTGATCTGTCATGAGGAGTGTTTGTGTTTCGCTGATCTGTCATGTGGGGTGTTTGTGCTGCACTGTGGGTCACTGATCTGTCATGAGGGGTGTTTGTGTTTCACTGATCTGTCATGTGGGGTGTTTGTGCTGCACTGTGGGTCACTGATCTGTCATGAGGAGTGTTTGTGTTTCGCTGATCTGTCATGTGGGGTGTTTGTGCTGCACTGTGGGTCACTGATCTGTCATGAGGGGTGTTTGTGTTTCACTGATCTGTCATGTGGGGTGTTTGTGCTGCACTGTGGGTCACTGATCTGTCATGAGGGGTGTTTGTGTTTCACTGATCTGTCATGTGGGGTGTTTGTGCTGCACTGTGGGTCACTGATCTGTCATGAGGAGTGTTTGTATTTCGCTGATCTGTCATGTGGGGTGTTTGTGCTGCACTGTGTTTCACTGATCTGTCATGAGGAGTGTTTGTGTTTCACTGATCTGTCATGTGGGGTGTTTGTGCTGCACTGTGGGTCACTGATCTGTCATGTGGGGTGTTTGTGCTGCACTGTGGGTCACTGATCTGTCATGAGGGGTGTTTGTGTTTCACTGATCTGTCATGTGGGGTGTTTGTGCTGCACTGTGGGTCACTGATCTGTCATGAGGGGTGTTTGTGTTTCACTGATCTGTCATGTGGGGTGTTTGTGCTGCACTGTGGGTCACTGATCTGTCATGAGGGGTGTTTGTGTTTCACTGATCTGTCATGAGGGGTGTTTGTGCTGCACTGTGGGTCACTGATCTGTCATGAGGAGTGTTTCTGTTTCACTGATCTGTCATGAGGGGTGTTTGTGCTGCACTGTGGGTCACTGATCTGTCATGTGGGGTGTTTGTGCTGCACTGTGGGTCACTGATCTGTCATGAGGGGTGTTTGTGTTTCACTGATCTGTCATGTGGGGTGTTTGTGCTGCACTGTGGGTCACTGATCTGTCATGTGGGGTGTTTGTGCCTCACTGTGTTTCACTGATCTGTCATGTGGGGTGTTTGTGTTTCGCTGATCTGTCATGTGGGGTGTTTGTGCTGCACTGTGGGTCACTGATCTGTCATGAGGGGTGTTTGTGTTTCACTGATCTGTCATGTGGGGTGTTTGTGCTGCACTGTGGGTCACTGATCTGTCATGAGGGGTGTTTGTGTTTCACTGATCTGTCATGTGGGGTGTTTGTGCTGCACTGTGGGTCACTGATCTGTCATGAGGAGTGTTTGTATTTCGCTGATCTGTCATGTGGGGTGTTTGTGCTGCACTGTGTTTCACTGATCTGTCATGAGGAATGTTTGTGTTTCACTGATCTGTCATGTGGGGTGTTTGTGCTGCACTGTGGGTCACTGATCTGTCATGTGGGGTGTTTGTGCTGCACTGTGGGTCACTGATCTGTCATGAGGGGTGTTTGTGTTTCACTGATCTGTCATGTGGGGTGTTTGTGCTGCACTGTGGGTCACTGATCTGTCATGAGGGGTGTTTGTGTTTCACTGATCTGTCATGTGGGGTGTTTGTGCTGCACTGTGGGTCACTGATCTGTCATGAGGGGTGTTTGTGTTTCACTGATCTGTCATGTGGGGTGTTTGTGCTGCACTGTGGGTCACTGATCTGTCATGAGGGGTGTTTGTGTTTCACTGATCTGTCATGTGGGGTGTTTGTGCTGCACTGTGGGTCACTGATCTGTCATGAGGAGTGTTTGTGTTTCACTGATCTGTCATGAGGGGTGTTTGTGCTGCACTGTGGGTCACTGATCTGTCATGTGGGGTGTTTGTGCTGCACTGTGGGTCACTGATCTGTCATGAGGGGTGTTTGTGTTTCACTGATCTGTCATGTGGGGTGTTTGTGCTGCACTGTGGGTCACTGATCTGTCATGTGGGGTGTTTGTGCCTCACTGTGTTTCACTGATCTGTCATGTGGGGTGTTTGTGTTTCGCTGATCTGTCATGTGGGGTGTTTGTGCTGCACTGTGGGTCACTGATCTGTCATGAGGGGTGTTTGTGTTTCACTGATCTGTCATGTGGGGTGTTTGTGCTGCACTGTGGGTCACTGATCTCTCATGTGGGGTGTTTGTGCTGCACTGTGGGTCACTGATCTGTCATGAGGAGTGTTTGTGTTTCGCTGATCTGTCATGTAGGGTGTTTGTGCTGCACTGTGGGTCACTGATCTGTCATGAGGGGTGTTTGTGTTTCACTGATCTGTCATGTGGGGTGTTTGTGCTGCACTGTGGGTCACTGATCTGTCATGAGGGGTGTTTGTGTTTCACTGATCTGTCATGTGGGGTGTTTGTGCTGCACTGTGGGTCACTGATCTGTCATGAGGAGTGTTTGTATTTCGCTGATCTGTCATGTGGGGTGTTTGTGCTGCACTGTGTTTCACTGATCTGTCATGAGGAATGTTTGTGTTTCACTGATCTGTCATGTGGGGTGTTTGTGCTGCACTGTGGGTCACTGATCTGTCATGTGGGGTGTTTGTGCTGCACTGTGGGTCACTGATCTGTCATGAGGGGTGTTTGTGTTTCACTGATCTGTCATGTGGGGTGTTTGTGCTGCACTGTGGGTCACTGATCTGTCATGAGGGGTGTTTGTGTTTCACTGATCTGTCATGTGGGGTGTTTGTGCTGCACTGTGGGTCACTGATCTGTCATGAGGGGTGTTTGTGTTTCACTGATCTGTCATGTGGGGTGTTTGTGCTGCACTGTGGGTCACTGATCTGTCATGAGGGGTGTTTGTGTTTCACTGATCTGTAATGTGGGGTGTTTGTGCTGCACTGTGGGTCACTGATCTGTCATGAGGAGTGTTTGTGTTTCACTGATCTGTCATGAGGGGTGTTTGTGCTGCACTGTGGGTCACTGATCTGTAATGTGGGGTGTTTGTGCTGCACTGTGGGTCACTGATCTGTCATGAGGGGTGTTTGTGTTTCACTGATCTGTCATGTGGGGTGTTTGTGCTGCACTGTGGGTCACTGATCTGTCATGTGGGGTGTTTGTGCCTCACTGTGTTTCACTGATCTGTCATGTGGGGTGTTTGTGTTTCGCTGATCTGTCATGTGGGGTGTTTGTGCTGCACTGTGGGTCACTGATCTGTCATGAGGGGTGTTTGTGTTTCACTGATCTGTCATGTGGGGTGTTTGTGCTGCACTGTGGGTCACTGATCTCTCATGTGGGGTGTTTGTGCTGCACTGTGGGTCACTGATCTGTCATAAGGGGTTTTTGTGTTTCACTGATCTGTCATGTGGGGTGTTTGTGCTGCACTGTGGGTCACTGATCTGTCATGAGGAGTGTTTGTGTTTCACTGATCTGTCATGTGGGGTGTTTGTGCTGCACTGTGGGTCACTGATCTGTCATGTGGGGTGTTTGTGCTGCACTGTGGGTCACTGATCTGTCATGAGGGGTGTTTGTGTTTCACTGATCTGTCATGTGGGGTGTTTGTGCTGCACTGTGGATCACTGATCTGTCATGTGGGGTGTTTGTGTTTCACTGATCTGTCATGTGGGGTGTTTGTGCTGCACTGTAGGTCACTGATCTGTCATGAGGAGTGTTTGTGTTTCGCTGATCTGTCATGTGGGGTGTTTGTGCTGCACTGTGTTTCACTGATCTGTCATGAGGAGTGTTTGTGCTGCACTGTGTTTCACTGATCTGTCATGTGGGGTGTTTGTGCTGCACTGTGGGTCACTGATCTGTCATGAGGGGTGTGTTTGTGCTGCACTGTGTTTCACTGATCTGTCATGTGGGGTGTTTGTGCTGCACTGTGGGTCACTGATCTGTCATGTTGGGTTTTTGTGCTGCACTGTGGGTCACTGATCTGTCATGAGGGGTGTTTGTGTTTCACTGTGGGTCACTGATCTGTCATGAGGAGTGTTTGTGTTTCGCTGATCTGTCATGTGGGGTGTTTGTGCTGCACTGTGTTTCACTGATCTGTCATGAGGAGTGTTTGTGTTTCTCTGATCTGTCATGTGGGGTGTTTGTGCTGCACTGTGGGTCACTGATCTGTCATGAGGGTTGTTTGTGTTTCACTGATCTGTCATGTGGGGTGTTTGTGCTGCACTGTGGGTCACTGATCTGTCATGTGGGGTGTTTGTGCTGCACTGTGGGTCACTGATCTGTCATGAGGGGTGTTTGTGTTTCACTGATCTGTCATGTGGGGTGTTTGTGCTGCACTGTGTTTCACTGATCTGTCATGAGGAGTGTTTGTGTTTCGCTGATCTGTCATGTGGGGTGTTTGTGCTGCACTGTGGGTCACTGATCTGTCATGTGGGGTGTTTGTGCTGCACTGTGGGTCACTGATCTGTCATGAGGGGTGTTTGTGTTTCACTGATCTGTCATGTGGGGTGTTTGTGCTGCACTGTGGGTCACTGATCTCTCATGTGGGGTGTTTGTGCTGCACTGTGGGTCACTGATCTCTCATGTGGGGTGTTTGTGCTGCACTGTGGGTCACTGATCTCTCATGTGGGGTGTTTGTGCTGCACTGTGGGTCACTGATCTCTCATGTGGGGTGTTTGTGCTGCACTGTGGGTCACTGATCTGTCATGTGGGGTGTTTGTGCTGCACTGTGGGTCACTAATCTGTCATGTGGGGTGTTTGTGTTTCACTGATCTGTCATGTGGGGTGTTTGTGCTGCACTGTGGGTCACTGATCTGTCATGTGGGGTGTTTGTGGTTCACTGTGGGTCACTGATCTGTCATGTGGGGTGTTTGTGTTGCACTGTGCGTCACTGATCTGTCATAAGGGGTGTTTGTGTTTCACTGATCTGTCATGTGAGGTGTTTGTGCTGCACTGTGGGTCACTGATCTGTCATGTGGGGTGTTTGTGCTGCACTGTGGGTCACTGATCTCTCATGTGGGGTGTTTGTGTTTCACTGATCTGTCATGTGGGGTGTTTGTGCTGCACTGTGGGTCACTGATCTGTCATGAGGGGTGTTTGTGTTTCACTGATCTGTCATGTGGGGTGTTTGTGCTGCACTGTGGTTCACTGATCTGTCATGTGGGGTGTTTGTGGTGCACTGTGGGTCACTGATCTGTCATGTGGGGTGTTTGTGTTGCACTGTGGGTCACTGATCTCTCATGTGGGGTGTTTGTGCTGCACTGTGTTTCACTGATCTGTCATGTGGGGTGTTTGTGCTGCACTGTGGGTCACTGATCTGTCATGAGGGGTGTTTGTGTTTCACTGATCTGTCATGTGGGGTGTTTGTGCCTCACTGTGTTTCACTGATCTGTCATGTGGGGTGTTTGTGTTTCGCTGATCTGTCATGTGGGGTGTTTGTGCTGCACTGTGGGTCACTGATCTGTCATGTGGGGTGTTTGTGCTGCACTGTGGGTCACTGATCTCTCATGTGGGGTGTTTGTGCTGCACTGTGGGTCACTGATCTGTCATAAGGGGTTTTTGTGTTTCACTGATCTGTCATGAGGGGTGTTTGTGTTTCACTGATCTGTCATGTGGGGTGTTTGTGCTGCACTGTGGGTCACTGATCTCTCATGTGGGGTGTTTGTGTTTCGCTGATCTGTCATGTGGGGTGTTTGTGCTGCACTGTGGGTCACTGATCTGTCATGAGGGGTGTTTGTGTTTCACTGATCTGTCATGTGGGGTGTTTGTGCTGCACTGTGGGTCACTGATCTCTCATGTGGGGTGTTTGTGCTGCACTGTGGGTCACTGATCTGTCATGTGGGGTGTTTGTGTTTCACTGATCTGTTATGTGGGGTGTTTGTGCTGCACTATGGGTCACTGATCTGTCATGTGGGGTGTTTGTGTTTCACTGATCTGTCATGTGGGGTGTTTGTGCTGCACTGTGATTCACTGATCTGTCATGTGGGGTGTTTGTGGTGCACTGTGGGTCACTGATCTGTCATGTGGGGTGTTTGTGTTGCACTGTGGGTCACTGATCTCTCATGTGGGGTGTTTGTGCTGCACTGTGGGTCACTGATCTGTCATGTGGGGTGTTTGTGCTGCACTGTGTTTCACTGATCTGTCATGTGGGGTGTTTGTGCTGCACTGTGGGTCACTGATCTGTCATGTGGGGTGTTTGTGCTGCACTGTGGGTCACTGATCTGTCATGAGGGGTGTTTGTGTTTCACTGATCTGTCATGTGGGGTGTTTGTGCTGCACTGTGGGTCACTGATCTGTCATGTGGGGTGTTTGTGCCTCACTGTGTTTCACTGATCTGTCATGTGGGGTGTTTGTGTTTCACTGATCTGTCATGTGGGGTGTTTGTGCTGCACTGTGGGTCACTGATCTGTCATGTGGGGTGTTTGTGCTGCACTGTGGGTCACTGATCTCTCATGTGGGGTGTTTGTGCTGCACTGTGGGTCACTGATCTGTCATAAGGGGTTTTTGTGTTTCACTGATCTGTCATGAGGGGTGTTTGTGTTTCACTGATCTGTCATGTGGGGTGTTTGTGCTGCACTGTGTTTCACTGATCTGTCATGTGGGGTGTTTGTGCTGCACTGTGGGTCACTGATCTGTCATAAGGGGTTTTTGTGTTTCACTGATCTGTCATGAGGGGTGTTTGTGTTTCACTGATCTGTCATGTGGGGTGTTTGTGCTGCACTGTGGGTCACTGATCTCTCATGTGGGGTGTTTGTGTTTCGCTGATCTGTCATGTGGGGTGTTTGTGCTGCACTGTGGGTCACTGATCTGTCATGAGGGGTGTTTGTGTTTCACTGATCTGTCATGTGGGGTGTTTGTGCTGCACTGTGGGTCACTGATCTCTCATGTGGGGTGTTTGTGCTGCACTGTGGGTCACTGATCTGTCATGTGGGGTGTTTGTGTTTCACTGATCTGTTATGTGGGGTGTTTGTGCTGCACTGTGGGTCACTGATCTGTCATGTGGGGTGTTTGTGTTTCACTGATCTGTCATGTGGGGTGTTTGTGCTGCACTGTGATTCACTGATCTGTCATGTGGGGTGTTTGTGGTGCACTGTGGGTCACTGATCTGTCATGTGGGGTGTTTGTGTTGCACTGTGGGTCACTGATCTCTCATGTGGGGTGTTTGTGCTGCACTGTGGGTCACTGATCTGTCATGTGGGGTGTTTGTGCTGCACTGTGTTTCACTGATCTGTCATGTGGGGTGTTTGTGCTGCACTGTGGGTCACTGATCTGTCATGTGGGGTGTTTGTGCTGCACTGTGGGTCACTGATCTGTCATGAGGGGTGTTTGTGTTTCACTGATCTGTCATGTGGGGTGTTTGTGCTGCACTGTGGGTCACTGATCTGTCATGTGGGGTGTTTGTGCCTCACTGTGTTTCACTGATCTGTCATGTGGGGTGTTTGTGTTTCGCTGATCTGTCATGTGGGGTGTTTGTGCTGCACTGTGGGTCACTGATCTGTCATGTGGGGTGTTTGTGCTGCACTGTGGGTCACTGATCTCTCATGTGGGGTGTTTGTGCTGCACTGTGGGTCACTGATCTGTCATAAGGGGTTTTTGTGTTTCACTGATCTGTCATGAGGGGTGTTTGTGTTTCACTGATCTGTCATGTGGGGTGTTTGTGCTGCACTGTGTTTCACTGATCTGTCATGTGGGGTGTTTGTGCTGCACTGTGGGTCACTGATCTGTCATGTGGGGTGTTTGTGCTGCACTGTGGGTCACTGATCTGTCATGAGGGGTGTTTGTGTTTCACTGATCTGTCATGTGGGGTGTTTGTGCTGCACTGTGGGTCACTGATCTGTCATGTGGGGTGTTTGTGCCTCAATGTGTTTCACTGATCTGTCATGTGGGGTGTTTGTGTTTCGCTGATCTGTCATGTGGGGTGTTTGTGCTGCACTGTGGGTCAATGATCTGTCATGAGGGGTGTTTGTGTTTCACTGATCTGTCATGTGGGGTGTTTGTGCTGCACTGTGGGTCACTGATCTGTCATGTGGGGTGTTTGTGCTGCACTGTGGGTCACTGATCTCTCATGTGGGGTGTTTGTGCTGCACTGTGGGTCACTGATCTGTCATAAGGGGTTTTTGTGTTTCACTGATCTGTTATGTGGGGTGTTTGTGCTGCACTGTGGGTCACTGATCTGTCATGTGGGGTGTTTGTGTTTCACTGATCTGTCATGTGGGGTGTTTGTGCTGCACTGTGGGTCACTGATCTGTCATGAGGGGTTACTGTGGGTCACTGATCTGTCATGTGGGGTGGTTGTGCTGCACTGTGGGTCACTGATCTGTCATGTGGGGTGTTTGTGCTGCACTGTGGGTCACTGATCTGTCATGAGGGGTGTTTGTGTTTCACTGATCTGTCATGTGGGTTGTTTGTGCTGCACTGTGGGTCACTGATCTGTCATGAGGAGTGTGTGTTTCGCTGATCTGTCATGTGGGGTGTTTGTGCTGCACTGTGTTTCACTGATCTGTCATGAGGAGTGTTTGTGTTTCACTGATCTGTCATGTGGGGTGTTTGTGCTGCACTGTGGGTCACTGATCTGTCATGTGGGGTGTTTGTGTTTCACTGATCTGTCTTGTGGGGTGTTTGTGCTGCACTGTGGGTCACTGATCTGTCATGAGGAGTGTTTGTGTTTCGCTGATCTGTCATGTGGGGTGTTTGTGTTGCACTGTGTTTCACTGATCTGTCATGAGGAGTGTTTGTGTTTCACTGATCTGTCATGTGGGGTGTTTGTGCTGCACTGTGGGTCACTGATCTGTCATGTGGGGTGTTTGTGCTGCACTGTGGGTCACTGATCTGTCATTGTGGTGTTTGTGCTGCACTGATCTGTCATGTGGAGTGTTTGTGCTGCACTGTGGGTCACTGATCTGTCATGTGGGGTGTTTGTGCTGCACTGTGGGTCACTGATCTGTCATGAGGGGTGTTTGTGTTTCACTGATCTGTCATGTGGGGTGTTTGTGCTGCACTGTGGGTCACTGATCTGTCATGTGGGGTGTTTGTGTTTCACTGATCTGTCATGTGGGGTGTTTGTGCTGCACTGTGGGTCACTGATCTGTCATGTGGGGTGTTTGTGTTTCACTGATCTGTCATGTGGGGTGTTTGTGCTGCACTGTGGGTCACTGATCTGTCATGAGGAGTGTTTGTGTTTCGCTGATCTGTCATGTGGGGTGTTTGTGCTGCACTGTGTTTCACTGATCTGTCATGAGGAGTGTTTGTGTTTCACTGATCTGTCATGTGGGGTGTTTGTGCTGCACTGTGGGTCACTGATCTGTCATGTGGGGTGTTTGTGTTTCACTGATCTGTCATGTGGGGTGTTTGTGCTGCACTGTGGGTCACTGCCACAAGGGGTCACTGTATTTTGGATAATGTTTTTTTTTTTTTTTAAAAACCTTTATTTAAAAAGGAAGTCACGTTAAGATTCAAAATCTCTTTTTCAAGACAGATCTGACCAAGAGGGCAGCAATACAGAAACAATCACACACATTAACAGATTAACAGAAACATTTCAAAAATATTAATACCATGAAACAGTAATTAATCAGGACATTTCATTGGATTATTTGCAACTTTAAAATTAATTAAAACAAGTACATTTATCAGAAATAAAATTTCCCCCCTGATTTTTTTTAATCTGTTAATAATGAGATAGTTTGACATGCTTTTGAAGGTCGTTCCATGACCAGTGTTTGCTCTGCAGTTGATAGAATGTCATTCGCTTGGTCGTTATTGTTGTCTTTGACAGATTCCTGGAGTGTGTGGCTGTGTGCCTGAGTGACATCCAGAACTTAAGAGAAGTCGTTTCAATTCTGGTTCTTTCTTGAGGAGAGGTGACTTGTAGTGGTGAGTGTCAGGGTCAGTGTGGCTCGCTCCTGTGACTCTGAGCCCTGGAGCTGCTTTTAAGGGACAGTGTCCTGCAGAGTCTGCCTGTCTGCCCTCGACATTGTGTGAGGGCGTTTGTACCTGAGAATCAGGACTAGCTTCTCGTGATGAATGGGTTGCTGGCTGGAACATTTCTTTATGTAGTTCAGCATGTTAGTTCACATGTAGCTGACAGTGTGGATGTGCTCATCTTGCATTGCGAGTGTCAGCTGGTTCATGACTACAGTAATTCATGACGACAGTAACCTGCAAGTCACAGCTTGCACAGGTTCATCAACATTGTCAGTTATTGTCTGTACTTGTATCCTCATGTATCCAGTGTGCGCAGTGCTGTAGCAGACAGTGAGGAGTAGTGGAGCAACAATCAATCCATTTATCCATCCTCTGCCCTTAAATTTCCCGAGCTGCGATTACATATTGTTGAATCGATGCATGAGATGAGAGCCCAGTTTGGAGTCTGCTGTTGCCGGTGTCCCAGGAAATAAGTTGATCAAGCTCTAGAATTTAAAGGGGAGGTTCCATTGTTTCTAAGTTGATCGGATATGTTAATGAAAAATCATTTAAAATTAATTTTGTAGGTATAATTTATATCAATTAATAATCTGATTTATTCGTTGGTATGCTGCTTGATAAGATGATGTGAATATCGCTTCAGATCCGATATATTAGCCTAACAAAAATGCATAATTTAAAATGACTTTTGTAGGTATAATTTACATTAACATGTAGATCGGATACATTCGACAGTATTACGCTAGATAAGGGAATGTGAATATCCTTGTAATATATATTAGCAGCAAATAAATCATTTAAAATGAATTGTACGATTGTACATTTCTGATTGTGTATTTCTGTTTGTGTAACAAACGTTAACTAGCAAAACGTGTTGCGTATTGAAGTTATTTTGCATTTCTGGAGGTGCTTTTGTTTTGGGAAGCACTACAGTTTGGACAGCAGGTATGCGAGCGATTGTCCAAAAGTTAAAGCATGAGTTTCAATCATGGAAAACATTAAGCTCCATGCTGCGATCACTAACTAGGCCACGGAGCACATCAATCACAGGATGTACTTGAAAAACGTTGCTAATACAGTATTATTATTTAATATTTGTTCTTTCATTTATTTTACATACAGTATTTTGTATAATAAAGGACAGAAAATGAACAGGAAACTGGTTATCATAGTGCATGTATTTCAATTACAAGTTTGGGAAGAAACAATACATTCATTAATTAAAATCTAAAGAGTTAACGTCTTTGCTAAACCGTGGTAAATACCTGTAGTTCAATACCAACCATGACTTTGTGTTGTGAGAGAGATCATACAGTATATGCAGGCTACTATATATCAGCATCATTTTAAAATGGTAAATCCCTGTAGTGCAACAACCAATAAGACATGTAACGAGAAAGAGATACAGTATATTGAATTAAAGTGAATTATCACGATTTAAAATATTAGCTATACTAATATTAAAATGTATAAAATGACTTGCCCTGCTAATAATATTATGGATGCAGCATGTCATTATATTACTGAAACATTTTAATTTTGATTAAAGATTGACAACATTTTGACATGTAAAATCATTTAATATATAAATAAATCTCCGCGATCACACATAAACTACATCAGATTGACATCGATGTTATAGAAACATAAAAAGACAGGGGTTTAAAACAGTTTACCATTGAAACAGTCGTCGATCACACATTTTAAAGTTCATACGAAAAGACAGTGGCACGAACACGCACCAACATAGTACACGGGCAGATAAAAATAAAAAGCCATGCAGTGAACCTCCCCTTTAATCAAACTGTAGCCCTGCCTTACTTTTGTCTACTTTTAGAACATATGAACATAAGAAAGTTTACAAACGAGAGGAGGCCATTCAGCCCATCTTGCTCGTTTGGTTGTTAGTAGCTTATTGATCCCAGAATCTCATCAAGCAGCTTCTTGAAGGATCCCAGGGTGTCAGCTTCAACAACATTACTGAGGAGTTGGTTCCAGACCCTCACAATTCTCTGTGTAAAAAAGTGCCTCCTATTTTCTGTTCTGAATGCCCCTTTATCTAATCTGCATTTGTGACCCCTGGTCCTTGTTTCTTTTTTCAGTCCCCTGGGTCGACATTGTCTATACCTTTTAGGATTTTGAATGTTTGAATCAGATCACCGCGTAGTCTTCTTTGTTCAAGACTGAATAGATTCAATTCTTTTAGCCTGTCTGCATACGACATGCCTTTTAAACCCGGGATAATTCTGGCTGCTCTTCTTTGCACTCTTTCTAGAGCAGCAATATCCTTTTTGTAACGAGGTGACTAGAACTGAACACAATATTCTAGGTGAGGTCTTACTAAAGCATTGTAAAGTTTTAACATTACTTCCCTTGATTTAAATTCAACACTCCTCACAATATATCCGAGCATCTTGTTGGCCTTTTTTATAGCTTCCCCACATTGTCTAGATGAAGATATTTCTGAGTCAACATAAACTCCTAGGTCTTTTTCATAGTTCCCTTCTTCAATTTCAGTATCTCCCATATGATATTTATAATGCACATTTTTATTGCCTGCATGCAATACTTTACACTTTTCTCTATTAAATGTCATTTGCTATGTGTCTGCCCAATTCTAAGTGCTGTCTAGATCATTTTGAATGACCTTTGCTGCTGCAACAGTGTTTGCCACTCCTCCTATTTATGTGTCGTCTGCAAATTTAACAATTTTGCTTACTATACCAGAATCTAAATCATTAATGTAGATTAGGAAGAGCAGAGGACCTAATACTGATCCCTGTGGTACACCACTGGTTACCTCGCTCCATTCTGAGATTTCTCCTCTAATCAGTACTTTCTGTTTTCTACATGTTAACCACTCCCTAATCCATGTGCATGCATTTGCACCCATGTGCATCCCCTGGTCAGCTGTCCAGCTCACTGCTGCAGAAGTTTGTTTGGGGCTGGGACAAATGGACTTGTGTGTTTTAGCCATTTGTTAATCTTTGAAGAGGACCTGCAAGTTTGTCTTTCAGTCTTCCCTGCAATAATGATGGACTTTATTTATTTGAGAATCTGTGTTGGAAAATGTGCTATTTGACGGTGAAGTTGTTTTTAAAAAAAACAAGTAAAGAAAATGTACATGATCTCCAACTCGCTATTTGACAAATAACAATTAAAAAATGAAAGCCTGTGTGATGCTTATTTCCCTGCAAGCCCTTTTCTTTGCCCACTGGAGCACACAGCCTCTTATGGGGGTTTGGAACTGCAAATCACTGCATCTTAAACACACAGCTCTAGAGTCCGTAACTACAGCATGTACTGTACCGGTTATTGTGTGTGTTTTAATGAAGTCTGCTGCTGTACTTGGCTGGCTGTGAGCTTTTGCTTTACCAACAAACAAGGAATTAAACAAAACAAAAGCAGCTCCGTTCCCAGCCTGGCGTGAGATTGATTTATTTTATCTACAATGGGAAGTGCTTTAGACTGAACAACCTCAAGCTCCCTTCATCTTGTTACAGCTCCGCACTGTGATATAAAGTCTATTTCCTGTACATTGTCATTATTTTTTGTGTTTTATTTATTGTGATTATTATTTTAAGAATGTATCGGAAATGTCTTTGTTTTTGCACAGTGGTAAGGTTAATCCGAGTCATTACAGTGGGCAACTGAGCTGTGTTAAGATAAAACTTTTTTTTGAAGAGCAAGAGCTTCGTTCTGCCTGTCTTCATAAAGTTCACTGCCTGCTTTGCCCATTGTTGTAACCTGCTTGACAAAGCCACGCTGAATTAATCAGCTCACTGGGGGTGGGGGTGGGGGTGTGTCTATTTATTATTATTTTCTTAGCAGACGCTCTTATCCAGCACGACTTACAATTGTTATGATATCACATTATTTTTTACATACAATTCCCCATTTATATAGTGGGGTTTTTACTGGAGCAATCTAGGTAAAGAAAGTACCTTGCTCAAGAGTACAGCAGCAGTGTCCCCCATCTAGGATTGAACCCACAACCTTCCGGTCAAGAGTCCAGAGCCCTAACCACTACTCCACACTGCTGCCCGTATTTGTTTGACTCTGTCAAAGATACAATAGAAGTGACTCTTTTATTTTAGATATTTTCAAGGCAGTAATCTCCTCCATGTTGTACAAATCATTAATCCAGTTCAAGTCACAAATGAGTACAGTGGTACAGCTGGCAGGATGGCTCAGTTGGTAGAGCACAGGGCCCTGATTCCCAGGGTTGGTGGTCCAAACCCTGTGCAATGTGCATGTTTTTCTGGTTTTTTTTTTTCAAGTTGGTTAATTTGCCTTGTAGGCAATGTAAACCTAACATCAAGGACAGCTGCTAGGTGTCGCAGTGGGGTTGGTCCCTGTGCTTAAATGCTGTTTACTTTAAGAGACTGGGTTCAAATCGAGGCTGCAGATTGAAATCTTCTGTTTTTACAGCACCTTGTAGTTTGAATCTGTCAAAGACACGATAGAAGTGACTCTTTTATTGGATAGTTCCAATGGAGTGATCTGCATTTTCTACAAATCATTAGTTAATCTACTGGAGGTCATTTGAGAGCAGGAGAGAGCAGCTGTCTGGCTGGCTCAATTGGTAGAGCACTGGACTCTGGCTTCCAAGGTTGTTGGTTAATCTGTCGATTTAAAAACTATTGTTAAATTTACCTTTTTATCAGGTTTATAAGGTTTGGCTTTGAATCCAGTTTGTCACAAATGAAACAAAGCTGAGAATCACCTTAGCCCCCAGGTCCACACCACACAATGTAATAATGTGTTTCACGCAGCAGGAGACCCAGTCAGCTGGATAGCTCTGTTGGTAGAGCAGGGGACTGTGATTCCCCAGGTAGTGAGTTCAAACCCTTGTTAAGGGTATGTTTTTCCTTTTCATTTTCAAACACTTTGCCCATTTTGATAGACTTGGGTTTACATAACAGGACGTGTTTTCATACAATAATATAAAGAGGGTGATATAAGGGCTTCTGTGCAATGCTGGCTCGTCACAAGCAGACAGGTGGTGCAGTGGGCTAGTTTGCTGGTATGCTGTGTTGGTTGCTGTGGGGGACTGGGTTCAAATCCAGGTGCGTTTCTCCTTTGTTTTCAAAGACTTAGTTAATTTCTTATATAAGGCAATGAAAAAGCAGACTCCTCCATGGAAGTGAGATGGGTTGGAATCCATTTCAAGTCACAAATGAAACGAAGCTGAGTATCACATTAGCTCCAGGTCCACACCACACAATATAATAATGTGTTTCACGCAGTAGGAGAACCAGTCAGCTGGAAAGCTCTGTCAGTAAAGCAGGGGACTGTGATTACCACGGTAGCGGGTTCAAGTCCCGCATGTATATTCTTCTTCATATTAATTCATTTTGACCTTTTGTGAGCTTGGTTTTAAATCCATTTCGTCACAAGTCTCTCTCAAGCTGGTGTTTATGGCTCCCCAGGTCTACATCACAACATGTAATAATGCTTTGACCTGGCCCCTTCATAAGCAGGCTGGATAGCTCACCTGTAGAGTGTGGGATTCTGTTTCCTAGAATTCTGGGTTCAAACCCACCAGGTGTTGATTGCATGTGTATATTCCTCTTTTTCTCTTCAAAAATGTTCTCCTTATTGATAAAGCAAGTGCCACGAAAGCGGGCCAGGTGGTCCAGTTGTCTGATCTGGTGTCCTCAAATGCAGGAAATGAGCCCCAATGTATTTATTGTACACAGAATGGATTGAAGCCGTGCTGTGCAGCTCAGCGTGGTGTTCGGCAGCTCTCTGGCTGGCTCGCTCGGTATATGAATTGAAGCGTGCTGTGCAGCTCAGCGTGGTGTTCGGCAGCTCTCTGGCTGGCTCGCTCGGTATATGAATTGAAGCGTGCTGTGCAGCTCAGCGTGGTGTTCGGCAGCTCTCTGGCTGGCTCGCTCGGTATATGAATTGAAGCGTGCTGTGCAGCTCAGCGTGGTGTTCGGCAGCTCTCTGGCTGGCTCTCTGGGTATATGAATTGAAGCCGTGCTGTGCAGCTCAGCGTGGTGTTCGGCAGCTCTCTGGCTGGCTGGCTCGGTATATGAATTGAAGCGTGCTGTGCATCTCAGCGTGGTGTTCGGCAGCTCTCTGGCTGGCTGGCTCAGTATATGAATTGAAGCCGTGCTGTGCAGCTCAGCGTGGTGTTCGGCAGCTCTCTGGCTGGCTCGCTCGGTATGGTTTGGATTCAGGCACCCCGCCTGGGCCTTTGAGCGCGTCTGGTTTTTGTGTGATTCTCAGCACTCTGGCTGGCTCAGTATGGTTTTGGACGTGCATTACCTCTTTCCGTCGCTGGGTGGAGTCTTGAGCATACATTCAGCAGTAGTTGGTCATGACATTTCAGAATCCATAACCTCCTACTGCTGCAAGTATGCCTAAGTCGTTTTTCATTCATTTCACACTGATTTTATTATTTTGTATTATTAAATGTTCGAGTTATTGGTTTATTAGTCCACTTTCAATGTTGTTGTTTTTTTTTTGTCAAAAAACAAAGTGATATTTTCATGAAAAACATTTACATTTAAAAAAAAAGTTAAAAAACACGCCGACCAGTGGAGTAACGAGGAATTGCATGCTTCTCCTATGTGTGGGTTACACTTGGTGCACTGTTCACTGTGCTGTACTTTCATTTTTAAAGAATGAACCTTATAGACAATGTTACACACTATCCCACCTTAAGCCGACAGATAGCACAGGAGTCTGGTTGGCTAGGTATGTGACTATTGGTGGACAGGGTTCAAACCTTGGCAGAAAAATTCAACGTGATGTTAAATGCCTTATTTTTTACATTTATTGTTCCAGAATCTTTGATGTAATGTTAAAGGTGAACTCAGCAGGGGGGTCTGTGCTGCTGGTCTATTTCAGCATCCTTGCAACCCCTCAGCTGCACACATGAAGAATTCAAATACTGGGGAGCATCAGAGGCGCTTTGAGAGCTTTCTGATTGGTGTAGTTGGTAGCGTATCGGCTTCAAATTCTCTTGACAGGTGTTTCAAGTTCCATATGAGACACAAGTTATGTTTTTTTCCCTCATTTTCAGAAATATTGTTTAATTTACCTTATAGAGCTACTGTATAATAGGGTTGGGTTTGATAATCCCTCCTCTCTTCAGTGGCATGGAACTCTGCATGCGTGTGCAGTCTCTGACAAGGGAAGTGAATCTTATATACCAGGTTAGAGTGCTAGACTGTCACAAGCAGCCAGGTGGTGCAGTGGGCTAGTTCCCTAACTTTGCCTGCCTTTCACCTTGGAGGTCTGGGTTCACAGGACAAGTGAACTGAGTTTAAAACCAGACCCACAATTCAATGGCACAGCATGACTGGTGTTCTCTGATTAAGAGACTTAAAAAAAGAATTGATAAATAAACCCCAGAGTTGTGTTTGATGTCTTGTGTTGTGTGCTTGTTTTGTTTCTCCACAGCGTCTGTTTGTTTGAATCTGTCAGATACAACAGAAGTGACTCTTTTATTGGATATTTTCAAGGCAGTAATCACCTCCATGTTGTACAGATCATTAGTCCAGTTCAAGTCACAAATGACTGCAGCAGTACAACTGGTAGGATGGCTCAGTTGGGAGAGCACAGGGCCCTGATTCCCAGGGTTGGTGGTTCAAACCCCGTGCAACGTGCATGTTTTTCTTGGTTTTTTTTTCAAGTTGGTTATTTTACCTTGTAGGCAATGTAAATCTAACTTCAGGGACAGCTGCTAGGTGGTGCAGTGGGGTCAGTCCCTGTGCTTAAATGCTCTTTCCCTTGAGACACTGGGATCATATCCAGGATACAGATTGAAATCTTCTGTTTTCACAGCACCTTGTAGTTTGAATCTGTCAAAGACATGATAGAAGTGACTCTTTTATTGGATATTTCCAATGGAGTGATATACATTTTGTACAAATCATTAGTTAATGTACTGGAGGTCATTTGGCAGCAGGAGAGAGTATCTCTCTGGCTAGCACAGGTGGTAGAGCACTGGATTCTGACTTCCAAGGTTGTTGGTTCAAGTCACATGTAAAGCACAAGTGTTAATCTATTGATTTCAAAAATATTGTTAAACTTACCTGTTTATAAGGTTTGGTTTTGAATCCAGTTCATCACAAATTAAACAAAGCTAAGAATCACCTCTTAGCCCCCAGGTCCTCACCACACAATGTAATAATGTGTTTCAAACAACATCAGCACCAGTCGGCTGGATAGCTCTGTTGGTAGAGCAGAGACCCGTGATTCCCTGGGTAGCGGGTTCAAACCCGGGGCAGGTGTTTCCTTTTCATTTTCAAACACTTTACCTATTTTGATAGACTTGTGTTTACGTAACAGGACAAGGGGTCAGTGGTCTAAGCATACAAATAATATAAAGAGGATGATATAAGGGCTTCTGTGCAAAGCTGGGTTGTCACGAGCAGACAGGTGGTGCAGTGGGCTTGTTCACTAGCATGCAGTGCTGTTCACATTGGGGGACTGGGATCAAATCCCGGTGAGTTCCTTGTTTGTTTTCAAAGACTTGGTTAATTTCTTATATAAGACAATGAAAAAGCAGACTACTCCGTGGAAGTAAGATGGACTGGGTTCAAATCCAGGCGAGTTCTTTGCTTGTTTCAAAGAATGTGTTAATTGAGCTTATATATAGTGTGAACCAAAGCATTCCTGTGGGAGCTGGTGGCGCAGTGGCTATGCTGATGGCCTTCTCTCCCTGAAGACGGTGGTTCGAATCCTGGTCCCGGAGGCGAGTTCCTGAGGTAAGTAATGCTGTTGGTTGTGAGTCATGGTGGTGGTTGTAAATCTGGGTGTTGACTGTAAGTAATGATGCAGGTTGTAACTAACGATGTTGGTTGTGTCTCCACAGACGGAGGAGGGCAGTGTGCCCTGAAGAGGAGCCGGAAGAGGATGAAGAGGGGGCTGGGGCCCCCGGCTGTGGGGGGAGTGGAAGATGGGGGTGTTGGTACCAGAGAGGAGGAAAAGAAGGAGGTGGTGTAAACATGGGGGAGCAGGCAGGGATATTCCTTTTGCCCTGCCATCTGACAGGGAGCGTTAAGATCTCTTATGTCCTAGAATCATCTCTAGCGCTCAGCTGATCATTGCAGGCCCATTGCAGGGCAAAAGGGCAAGGTAACATCCCTGCCTGCTCCCCCATGTTTACACCTCCCTGCTTTTCCTCCCCCCCATGGTACCAACACCCCCGTCTTCCACTCCCCCCGCGGCCGGGGGCCCAAGCCCCCTCTTCATCCTCTTCTGGCTCCTCTTCAGGGCACACGGCCCTCCTCCGTCTGTGGAGACACAACCAACATCGTTAGTTACAACCTGCATCATTACTTACAGTCAACACCCAGATTTACAACCACCACCATGACTCACAACCAACAGCATTACTTACCTCAGGAACTCGCCTCCGGGACCAGGATTCGAACCACCGACTTCAGGGAGAGAAGGCCATCAGCATAGCCACTGCGCCACCAGCTCCCACAGGAATGCTTTGGTTCACACTATATATAAGCTCAATTAACACATTCTTTGAAACAAGCAAAGAACTCGCCTGGATTTGAACCCAGTCCATCTTACTTCCACGGAGTAGTCTGCTTTTTCATTGTCTTATATAAGAAATTAACCAAGTCTTTGAAAACAAAGGAGGAACTCACCTGGATTTGAACTCAGTCCCCCAAGGTAAGCAGCACAGCATGCTAGTGAACTAGCCCACTGCACCACCTGTGTGCTTGTGACTGCCTTGCTGTCTAACCTTGTATATGAGGTTCACTTCCCTTGTCAGAGGTCGCACTGCAGGAGTTGAGAATCCTGGCGCTGACTGCACAGTTGCAGTCTTTCATGCCACTGAAGAGAGGAGGGATTATGAAACACCCCTGTTACACAGCAGGGCTCGGAGGTAAATACCAGGGATACCAGGTCAATGCTATGAGTGTTAACACTAATCATATATATAATAACTGTGTGGCTTCCAGAGGAACATGTGTTTTTTATATTGTGTTCCTCGTCAAGCTGTGGAATCTGAAGCTGCGCAGCAGAAATGATTCCACTTCCAGCAGGTTGACTTTGTGCAAAGTTTCTATTCTGATGTAAACTTTCATCCCCCCCGAGCACTGTACTGTCTCCACTAAATCATTATTACTGATGAACCAACGGGAGCGCCAAGCCTTCCTCAATAGGCAAAGCTAGCGCTGCTGTTCAGGGTGAGCGTGCCTCAGCACTGCCAGCAAGCACTCGGGCGCTGGGGAGCAAAGCAGCACAAGAGCCTGGATGTCTTGGCTTTGCGGGAGTGAAGGGAGCTCTGTGAACACTGTCCTGTCCTTTCTGCAGAGGAAACGGAAGATTAGCATGGAAAGCGACCCCTTAGAGGAAGGACAGCGTTCTGATCAAGGACAGGTGGAGGGCCATGAAAAGGCTTCAGAGGCTTCTAGTCGTAGTTTAAAGTTCCAGCCAATAAAAGTGACACGTTGTGTGTCTGTATTGTAGCTGGGATTACTGCCTGGTGATTGAGAATAAATATGTATGGATCCCCTTTCAGGGCTTGTTGTGTGACAGGATGCTGCATGGAGCCATGAAGAAGGGAAACGTCCACACAGTATGTATTTCCAAACGTCCGGATTTATTAAAGAAAAAGGCTTGAAAGTAAAACAATCTCCCCTCTACGAGCAATGGTAATGGAAGGGCTGCAGTCCCCAGCAAAAACACACTCTGTTACCCACAAGCCTCCTGCACCAAACTGGGCTCCTTTTAAAATAGCAGAAAGGAGAAAATGTGGTTTGTCTTACCAAACACACACGATGCGAACAGTCAGTCAATATGTAGCGGTATTGTGAAGCGGGATGTGGGGCTGCTCAATGCCTTGCTCACTGGGTGTGCTTCTATTCTTTTAAACAAAGTAAGGAGAGGAGAGGGGGAGCAGAGAGTAAAGAGGAGAGGAGAGAGAGGGGAGAGGGGGAGGAGAAGAGGGTGGAGAGGGGAGAGGTGGAGAGGGCAGCAGCAGTATTCCTCAGTCCAGGAAGGACAGCTCCATGCACTCCCCAGCCTCAGGGTGAAGCATGCGGGTCGCCAGCCGCTCCATATCATCCAGGCTCAACAAGCACAGCCTCCGCTCGTAATCCTGAGAGAGAGGCAGAGGGAGAGACACAGAGTCACAACTACACGCTGCTCTACACCTGCATTTCAGAGTGTGTGTGCATCTCTGTGTCACTGTACAGCTGTGTCTGTGTGTGTCTGTATAACATTGTGCATGTGCTGCAGCTAGGATTGTGTGTGTAGCAGTGTTTATTGTGTTCAATTTATCTTGTGTAGCTGCTCCAGCCTCTCACTGCGTGTGTCTGTTTGTGTGTGTGTTTATTGTGTTCAGGTTACCTTGTGTAGCTGCTCCAGACTCTCACTGTGTGTCTGTGTGTGTGTGTATATATAGCAGTGTGTGTTTATTGTGTTCAGGTTACCTCGTGTAGCTGCTCCAGACTCTCACTGTGTGTGTGTGTGTGTGTTTATTGTGTTCAGGTTACCTCGTGTAGCTGCTCCAGACTCTCACTGTGTGTGTGTGTGTGTGTGTGTGTATATAGCAGTGTGTGTTTTTATTGTATTCAGGTTACCTTGTGTAGCTGCTCCAGACTCTCACTGTGTGTCTGTGTGTGTGTGTGTATATAGCAGTGTGTGTGTTTACTGTGTTCAGGTTACCTTGTGTTGCTGCTCCAGACTCTCACTGCGTCGGCAGGGCTGAAGTGTTTGTTCAGAAGAGCAGACAGGCTGTGCCACACTGACCCGGGGTGAGGCGAGGCGTGAGAGGAGGTGTGAGAGGAGGGGCGAGACGAGGGGTGAGAGGAAGGGCGAGGGGTGACAGGAGGGGTGAGGCGAGGGGTGAGAGGAGGGGTGTGACGAGGGTGAGGGGTGAGGTCTGAGAGGAGGGGTGACACGGAGTGCTGTTCTTGCTCGGGTGACACTTTCTCTGTTGGGGGCGTCACAACGAGTTCAGCTTGGAATCGGGAGCGATGGAGTCGTGTGACAGTCTGTGCTCATCTGAGAGAGAGAGAGAGAGGGAGGGGGAGAAACAGGAGAGATTCAAGACCAGGTAGATTAACTCTTAGCTGCTGACTCGGTGTAATTTCATAACTTTTGTTACGATGACAAAACACGTCATATCTCTGCCGTCCAATCAGCAATTTTGTTTTTTTAAAGTATGAGTCATAGCCATGACTACGGGGCTTGTCATGATACCATTGGTTTAGGGCTAGGGTGGGCGGGACATATAATATTTTGATTACAAGGGCGAGTCTCTGCTGGCGCCATTGTGACTGAGTGCACAGCAGAGTCGAAGCTCTGTATCTCCAGTTTTACAATCCCAAGAGTGCTAATCTACATATCATCTAAACGGGAGGTACTTGGGCTAATTAACCATATTGTTGTTGTTTTTTTTTTCAACTTGATATTGTTTTTTTGTGCCGAGTACATCTGCAGTGTTTATTTTTGTTTTGTTTTCGCTGTGTCTCGTGTGCTCGCTTGCTTGCTGGGCAGGGCTAACTTCATGACCGCTGTAGACGAGAGGAGCTACTGTACCAACACCACGTTTCGTTTTGTTTGTTTGTTTGTTTTTTTAAACATCTTTCTTATAGTTAGTTTCACATACGTTTTTATTTTAGACTTGTTTTTCCTCAGGAGAGAAGGCAAAACTAACAGGTCTATCGCATGTGATGCAAAGTTAGGCGTTTGTGTACGTCTGTGTTTTACTTTTTCTAGTCGATTCGTTATTTCTCTGTAGTCGTTATTATTATTTAATTATGCATCTATTATTTTTTAACTTTTTTTATTCGATGTGTAAAAGAATGAGGAAAACACCTTGTTTAGTTTTTATTTTTACGTTGTGTATGTAGCCTATGTAAAAAACAAAGACATTTAGCTGGAGTTATTATTTAGCCATGTATTTTATTACTCGTTTACTGTGTGTAAAGAACAGAAAACATTATTTAGCTGTTGTCACTATTATTATTTAGCCATGTATTTTATTACTTGTTTACTTTTTTATGTGTGTGAAAAAGGATGGAGCAGAATTTTAATATTAGTATTAATATTATTATTATTATTATTATTATTATTATTAATTGGTATTTATTTTAATGTTTTATGTGGGTGTGTGTAAGCCAGAAAATGGATGGAGACAATCAGCTCTAGCATGTGGTTCAGTCACTGAAGAGGAGGAGGGCCCTGACTGAGGAAGAGATCGAGGGCATGTACACCATGGAGGCTGACCTCCTTGATGAAGAGCTGCTGCAGGAGGATGAGGAGGAGAGTGGTTTGGAGGAGCCCCAGCCCTGCACTTCAACTGCAGGGTAGTTTTGATAATAAATATATACAGCACAATGTGGAAGGTTTTATTTTTTTTGTCTCCCTCCCTCCCAAATAAAATTCTTAATTTCAAAGTTTTATTTGTAATATACTTTTTTTTTCAAATAAAAAAATTAAACATTTTACTTGATAACTTGTGTGTTGTTTCTTTATTTTTGTACTGAAATATAATTGTATCTCAAACAGGGCAATAGTGTTTCCAGTCTCACTTTTTGCCAAGTTTTAACCCTGGTCTGCCTTTGCCATTTCGGAGGTTGATTTTTGTAAAATACTAGGCATTGCAAAACCTTATCTAGCTCTGCAACTGTTCAAGATACTTCAATTCTGATTTCAGATTTGAATTCCTTGGAAAATTGTGCAGCTACAATATACTCTTTAAGTTTGTTTTTTTGATATAACACTTGGAAAGAGGTTGAAATTGACCATTTTTAAAAATATTATTTATTATTTTTCATATTTCGATAATTTTTTGGGAGGTGTAGCTCATATGAAAATAAAATCACCCCACAACAAAATAAATTACATCAATGGAAAGATCTACTTAATGCCTTTCTGTAGGTGTATTGGGTTTTCATTTCTGATTTAAGGTTCCAAAACTACAAGTGTTTAAACAGAAAGTGTTCATGTTTATGACCGGATATGTTTATTCCCCGTAGGCAGCATAGGGTTAAAACACTTCATGCAACTCAATGATGATAAAAGACTGAAAACACTTTGTTTGCAGGTGTTACTGTTAATAGATATATGTAGAATAACATGCATCCTTTTTAACTGAGTGCTGAGCTGTGCTGTGCTGTGCTGTTCAGCCTACCTGCCAGCGCCTTGCCTTTGTAGAGGAGTCCCTGTTGATTGACAGGTATGTTGAGCCTGTCAGAGACCAGACTCCAGACTGTGGAGACCTTCTCATCCTCACAGACCTGTCAAGAGACAAGAACATACAGACACACACTGAGGGGATAAGCATTAAACACTGAAACTACATCTTCATCAGTACACAAGCCTCGAGTGAAGCGACATCCCTCATCTGCACCATGCAAATGCACTTAGTGTCATTTCAAACGGGATTGAGATTATTATGCTCAAGAGCTAAAAGGCAGTAACAACGTACGCTTTTAAGAAAGCCCTCAGGACACGTGACGACATCCCCTCCTTGACAACGTCCTGTCCTCCTGTAGGAAGTGTCTCTTTACCTCAGCAATACCTGAGCTGGGAAGGTACACATTTTAAAGGGCCTTGGTTTGCAGCAATGCAGTTCAACCCACTCTGTGATGTTTTATGTTCTGTTATCAAACAACCGCTGACTTGCCCAATCGTAGAAAGTAGAAGTAGAAAATGTGGTTTGTCTTACCAAACACACACAATGCGAACCGTCAGTCAATATGTAGCGGTATTGTGAAGCGGGATGTGGGGCTGCTCTATGCCTTGCTCACTGGGTGTGCTTCTATTCTTTTAAACAAAGTAAGGAGAGAAGAGGACAGTGGGAGGAGAGAGTACAGAGGAGAGGAGAGAGGGGAGAGGGGAGAAGAGAGGGGAGAGGTGGAGAGGGCAGAGCAGTATTCCTCAGTCCAGGAAGGACAGCTCCATGCACTCCACAGCCTCAGGGTGAAGCATGCAGGTTGCCAGCCGCTCCATATCATCCAGGCTCAACAAGCGCAGCCTCCGCTCGTAATCCTGAGAGAGAGGCAGAGGGAGAGACAGAGTCACAACTACACGCTGCTCTACACCTGCATTTCAGAGTGTGTGTGCTGCAGCTGTGATTGTGTGTGCGTCTCTGTGTCACTGTACAGCTGTGTCTGTGTGTGTTTGTATAATAGTGTGCATGTGCTGCAGCTAGGATTGTGTGTGTAGCAGTGTTTATTGTGTTCAATTTATCTTGTGTAGCTGCTCCAGACTCACTGTGTGTGTGTGTCTGTGTGTGTGTGTGTGTGTAGCAGTGTCTGTGTTTATTGTGTTCAATTTACCTTGTGTAGCTGCTCCAGACTCTCACTGTGTGTGTGTGTGTGTGTGTGTGTGTGTTTATTGTGTTCAGGTTACCTTGTGTTGCTGCTCCAGACTCTCACTGCGTCGGCAGGGCTGAAGTGTTTGTTCAGAAGAGCAGGCAGGCTGTGCCACACTGACCCGGGTTTGAGGCGAGGAGTGAGAGGAGGGGTGAGGCGAGGGGTAAGAGGAGGGGTGAGCTGTGCTGTGCTGTGCTGTGCTGTTCAGCCTACCTGCCAGCGCCTTGCCTTTGTAGAGGAGTCCCTGTTGATTGACAGGTATGTTGAGCCTGTCAGAGACCAGACTCCAGACTGTGGAGACCTTCTCATCCTCACAGACCTGTCAAGAGACAAGAACACACAGACACACATTGAGGGGATGAGCATTAAACACTGAAACTACATCTTCATCAGTACACAAGCCTCGAGTGAAGTGACATCCCTCATCTGCCACCATGCAAATGCATTTAGTGTCATTTCAAACGGGATTGAGATTATTATGCTCATGAGCTAAAATGCAATGACAACGTGCGATTATAAACAATAAAGATGACCCCCAGTCAATATAGCCGGGGGAATCACACCCCCGTCAAACCGCACCCTGCTGATCAGAGCTCACAAAGACAAACACATTATTAAAAGCCACTCAGCAAACAGTCACAAGCGGGTCCGGACGGCCATTTGTTATTAAAAATGCGGGATTCAAAAACAACCGCTGCACTGAATAATAAACAAAGTAAACGAGATGCACTCACCTGGTTTAACGAGCGCTGTCCCTCGTAGTCTGTGTAAAACAATAGCAAACGCCTCCTCACATGGCGTCTTTCTTCCACAAACTTATCACATGAAATACAGTCGTTTCACACAGACACACGCCTCCGGCTGAGCTGTCCTCTGCTCTTTACAATTGGTAGCGAACTTCAGGGAGACAGACGAGGCTTTAGCTTTCATTTCCTAGCCAATGCTGCCCTCGTGTGGACATTTGGTAGAACTGCTGTCGAGGGGTTGAATTGAGTGTTAACTAATTCTGCTTCATAAAATCAAATGAAACCTGCTGAAAAACGTCACGTTAGCATACTGAAATACACGCCGCTTGTAGTTTTCCAATTTACTTAACTAAAAACTGACACAAATATAAAATGTGACATTTCCAAAACTGACGCTGCTCTTTTATTTAAAGAACTGCTCTATCAATACAATGGTCGTCGTGAATCTTGGTTATATTTCTACGTCTGTGATTAAATTATTGCAAACACCCGTATATACTTTCAGATACATTTTAAACCGCTATAAAAGAGAACTACAGTTGATTCCTTCACGCACGTTCCGGTTTAGAATCGTTGTTTTCTTTGGTTATTTCGAAACCTCCCGTTTTAAAATATGACTGACAGTAAAACAATTCTTCACTAGAAGCATGAAAATATAATATTATTAAAATACTGACGTGGACACGTGTACTAAAAAATGTTTTATTAATAATAAATGTATATTTTTAAACAGGTGCGCACCTTGGACAGCTATAGGGTCTATACAAATTAGGTAACGCATTTCTAACTTTTGATTCGCTAACTGCGTTCGCCAATCAGAAGTCATTTAATTTGTGACTTGTCTTTTATCCAATCAGATTGTTTAGGACATGACGTAACCGTTCCACTTTCTCTCCACGAGATAGCCGCATCGGTAAGGAATTCATCAAATAATCTTCCAGCGCCTCCCGACTGCAGTACCGCTGCGTGTCCACTGGAGGGAGCCGAGCGCCTCCGTGGCGCCGGCTCCGCATGACTCGAGCGCGTTTGCGACGTCCCTGCCCCGATTGGCCCGTCTGTCGCTGTTTGTGAAGATAGCGTTCGCAGTTTTCACTGTGAACCTCTGGAGCTTGGGAAGAGAAACTGCCCGTGAAAGCTGAGCGACCAAAACTGTGAAAAATGACATCGCTCTGATAAAAATAAGCTCGTTAACAATGCAGAGATGCCAGCTTATAAAAGCAGAACCTAGGAGAACAGCAGCAGCATTTCTTTTTTTAAGGCCAGGGGCTGCTAGCCTGTGAAATGAAAAGGCTCTTGGGTCTGGCAAGCCCGTAAAATTATTTCTGCTGTTTAATCTAGAACTGGTAATTGTAAACACACTGCATTTAAAATGAACAACCCCAACACAAATACTTCAACACAGATTTTTATTTATTTTTTTAAGTTGTAATTGTGTTTCTTCTGGATTAAGAAATAATATAAGAAATTAAGTCTTTTTTGTCTATTTATTATTATTTATTTCTTAGCAGATTCCTTATCCAGGGCGATTTACTCAGAAATATTGTTTAATTTAGCTTATGGAGCTACTGTATAATAGGGTTGGGTTTGATAATCCCTCCTCTCTTCAGTGGCATGCAACTCTGTCTGTGTGTCTGTGTCTGTGTCTGTGTGTGTGTGTGTGTGTGTGTGTGTGTGTGTGTGTGTGTGTGTGTGTGTGTGTGTGTGTGTGTGTGTGTGTGTGTGTGTGTGTGTGTGTGTGTGTGTGTGTGTGTGTGTGTGTGTGTGTGTGTGTGGTCTGACAAGGGAATTGAATCTCATATACCAGGTTAGAGTGCTAGACTGTCACAAGCAGTTAGGTGGTGCAGTGGGCTGGTTCACTAGCTCTTCCTACCTTTCCCCTTGGAGGTCTGGGTTCAAAGCCAGCTCACAGGGCATGTGAACTGAGTTTGAAACCAGACCCACAATGCAATGGCACAGCATTGCTGATGTCCTTTGATTAAGAGAAATGATAAATGAACACCAGAATTGTGTTTAAAGCCTTGTGTTGTGTGCTGGTTTTGTTTCTCCACAGCGTCTGTTTGTTTGAATCTGTCAGATACAACAGAAGTGACCCTTTTATTGGATATTTTCAAGGCAGTAATCAACTCTGTTGTACAGATCATTAGGCCAGTTCAAGTCACAAATGAGTGCAGTGGTACAGCTGGCAGAATGGCTCAGTTGGTAGAGTACAGGGCCCTGATTTCCAGGGCTGGTGGTTCAAACCCTGCTCACGGTAGTTTTTTTATTCAAGTTGGTTAATTTGCCTTGTAGGCAATGTAAACCTAACATCAAGGACAGCTGCTAGGTGGTGCAGTGGGGGCGGTCCCTGTGCCTAAATGCTCTTTACCTTGAGAGACTGGGATCAAATCCAAGCTGCAGATTGATAGAAGTGACTCTTTTATTGGATATTTCCAATGATCTGCATTTTGTACAAATTATTAGTTAATGTACTGGAGGTCATTTGACAGAAGGAAAAAGCAGCTCTCTGGCTGGCTCAGTTGGTAGAGCACTGGACTCTGACTTCCAAGGTTGTTGGTTCAAGTCACATGTAAAGCACAAGTGTTAATCTATTGATTTCAAAAATATTATTAAACTTACCTGTTTATAAGGTTTGGTTTTGAATCCAGTTCATCACAAATTAAACAAAGCTAAGAATCACCTCTTAGCCCCCAGGTCCTCACCACACAATGTAATAATGTGTTTCAAACAACATCAGCACCAGTCAGCTGGATAGCTCTGTTGGTAGAGCAGAGACCCGTGATTCCCTGGGTAGCGGGTTCAAACCCGGGGCAGGTGTTTCCTTTTCATTTTCAAACACTTTACCTATTTTGATAGATTTGTGTTTACGTAACAGGACAAGGGGTCAGTGGTCTAAGCATACAAATAATATAAAGAGGATGATATAAGGGCTTCTGTGCAAAGCTGGGTTGTCACGAGCAGACAGGTGGTGCAGTGGGCTTGTTCACTAGCATGCAGTGCTGTTCACATTGGGGGACTGGGATCAAATCCCGGTGAGTTCCTTGTTTGTTTTCAAAGACTTGGTTAATTTCTTATATAAGACAATGAAAAAGCAGACTACTCCGTGGAAGTAAGATGGACTGGGTTCAAATCCAGGCGAGTTCTTTGCTTGTTTCAAAGAATGTGTTAATTGAGCTTATATATAGTGTGAACCAAAGCATTCCTGTGGGAGCTGGTGGCGCAGTGGCTATGCTGATGGCCTTCTCTCCCTGAAGACGGTGGTTCGAATCCTGGTCCCGGAGGCGAGTTCCTGAGGTAAGTAATGCTGTTGGTTGTGAGTCATGGTGGTGGTTGTAAATCTGGGTGTTGACTGTAAGTAATGATGCAGGTTGTAACTAACGATGTTGGTTGTGTCTCCACAGACGGAGGAGGGCAGTGTGCCCTGAAGAGGAGCCGGAAGAGGATGAAGAGGGGGCTGGGGCCCCCGGCTGTGGGGGGAGTGGAAGATGGGGGTGTTGGTACCAGAGAGGAGGAAAAGAAGGAGGTGGTGTAAACATGGGGGAGCAGGCAGGGATATTCCTTTTGCCCTGCCATCTGACAGGGAGCGTTAAGATCTCTTATGTCCTAGAATCATCTCTAGCGCTCAGCTGATCATTGCAGGCCCATTGCAGGGCAAAAGGGCAAGGTAACATCCCTGCCTGCTCCCCCATGTTTACACCTCCCTGCTTTTCCTCCCCCCCATGGTACCAACACCCCCGTCTTCCACTCCCCCCGCGGCCGGGGGCCCAAGCCCCCTCTTCATCCTCTTCTGGCTCCTCTTCAGGGCACACGGCCCTCCTCCGTCTGTGGAGACACAACCAACATCGTTAGTTACAACCTGCATCATTACTTACAGTCAACACCCAGATTTACAACCACCACCATGACTCACAACCAACAGCATTACTTACCTCAGGAACTCGCCTCCGGGACCAGGATTCGAACCACCGACTTCAGGGAGAGAAGGCCATCAGCATAGCCACTGCGCCACCAGCTCCCACAGGAATGCTTTGGTTCACACTATATATAAGCTCAATTAACACATTCTTTGAAACAAGCAAAGAACTCGCCTGGATTTGAACCCAGTCCATCTTACTTCCACGGAGTAGTCTGCTTTTTCATTGTCTTATATAAGAAATTAACCAAGTCTTTGAAAACAAAGGAGGAACTCACCTGGATTTGAACTCAGTCCCCCAAGGTAAGCAGCACAGCATGCTAGTGAACTAGCCCACTGCACCACCTGTGTGCTTGTGACTGCCTTGCTGTCTAACCTTGTATATGAGGTTCACTTCCCTTGTCAGAGGTCGCACTGCAGGAGTTGAGAATCCTGGCGCTGACTGCACAGTTGCAGTCTTTCATGCCACTGAAGAGAGGAGGGATTATGAAACACCCCTGTTACACAGCAGGGCTCGGAGGTAAATACCAGGGATACCAGGTCAATGCTATGAGTGTTAACACTAATCATATATATAATAACTGTGTGGCTTCCAGAGGAACATGTGTTTTTTATATTGTGTTCCTCGTCAAGCTGTGGAATCTGAAGCTGCGCAGCAGAAATGATTCCACTTCCAGCAGGTTGACTTTGTGCAAAGTTTCTATTCTGATGTAAACTTTCATCCCCCCCGAGCACTGTACTGTCTCCACTAAATCATTATTACTGATGAACCAACGGGAGCGCCAAGCCTTCCTCAATAGGCAAAGCTAGCGCTGCTGTTCAGGGTGAGCGTGCCTCAGCACTGCCAGCAAGCACTCGGGCGCTGGGGAGCAAAGCAGCACAAGAGCCTGGATGTCTTGGCTTTGCGGGAGTGAAGGGAGCTCTGTGAACACTGTCCTGTCCTTTCTGCAGAGGAAACGGAAGATTAGCATGGAAAGCGACCCCTTAGAGGAAGGACAGCGTTCTGATCAAGGACAGGTGGAGGGCCATGAAAAGGCTTCAGAGGCTTCTAGTCGTAGTTTAAAGTTTCAGCCAATAAAAGTGCCACGTTGTGTGTCTGTATTGTAGCTGCGATTACTGCCTGGTGATTGAGAATAAATATGTATGGATCCCCTTTCAGGGCTTGTTGTGTGACAGGATGCTGCATGGAGCCATGAAGAAGGGAAACGTCCACACAGTATGTATTTCCAAACGTCCGGATTTATTAAAGAAAAAGGCTTGAAAGTAAAACAATCTCCCCTCTACGAGCAATGGTAATGGAAGGGCTGCAGTCCCCAGCAAAAACACACTCTGTTACCCACAAGCCTCCTGCACCAAACTGGGCTCCTTTTAAAATAGCAGAAAGGAGAAAATGTGGTTTGTCTTACCAAACACACACGATGCGAACAGTCAGTCAATATGTAGCGGTATTGTGAAGCGGGATGTGGGGCTGCTCAATGCCTTGCTCACTGGGTGTGCTTCTATTCTTTTAAACAAAGTAAGGAGAGGAGAGGGGGAGCAGAGAGTAAAGAGGAGAGGAGAGAGAGGGGAGAGGGGGAGGAGAAGAGGGTGGAGAGGGGAGAGGTGGAGAGGGCAGCAGCAGTATTCCTCAGTCCAGGAAGGACAGCTCCATGCACTCCCCAGCCTCAGGGTGAAGCATGCGGGTCGCCAGCCGCTCCATATCATCCAGGCTCAACAAGCACAGCCTCCGCTCGTAATCCTGAGAGAGAGGCAGAGGGAGAGACACAGAGTCACAACTACACGCTGCTCTACACCTGCATTTCAGAGTGTGTGTGCATCTCTGTGTCACTGTACAGCTGTGTCTGTGTGTGTCTGTATAACATTGTGCATGTGCTGCAGCTAGGATTGTGTGTGTAGCAGTGTTTATTGTGTTCAATTTATCTTGTGTAGCTGCTCCAGCCTCTCACTGCGTGTGTCTGTTTGTGTGTGTGTTTATTGTGTTCAGGTTACCTTGTGTAGCTGCTCCAGACTCTCACTGTGTGTCTGTGTGTGTGTGTATATATAGCAGTGTGTGTTTATTGTGTTCAGGTTACCTCGTGTAGCTGCTCCAGACTCTCACTGTGTGTGTGTGTGTGTGTTTATTGTGTTCAGGTTACCTCGTGTAGCTGCTCCAGACTCTCACTGTGTGTGTGTGTGTGTGTGTGTGTATATAGCAGTGTGTGTTTTTATTGTATTCAGGTTACCTTGTGTAGCTGCTCCAGACTCTCACTGTGTGTCTGTGTGTGTGTGTGTATATAGCAGTGTGTGTGTTTACTGTGTTCAGGTTACCTTGTGTTGCTGCTCCAGACTCTCACTGCGTCGGCAGGGCTGAAGTGTTTGTTCAGAAGAGCAGACAGGCTGTGCCACACTGACCCGGGGTGAGGCGAGGCGTGAGAGGAGGTGTGAGAGGAGGGGCGAGACGAGGGGTGAGAGGAAGGGCGAGGGGTGACAGGAGGGGTGAGGCGAGGGGTGAGAGGAGGGGTGTGACGAGGGTGAGGGGTGAGGTCTGAGAGGAGGGGTGACACGGAGTGCTGTTCTTGCTCGGGTGACACTTTCTCTGTTGGGGGCGTCACAACGAGTTCAGCTTGGAATCGGGAGCGATGGAGTCGTGTGACAGTCTGTGCTCATCTGAGAGAGAGAGAGAGAGGGAGGGGGAGAAACAGGAGAGATTCAAGACCAGGTAGATTAACTCTTAGCTGCTGACTCGGTGTAATTTCATAACTTTTGTTACGATGACAAAACACGTCATATCTCTGCCGTCCAATCAGCAATTTTGTTTTTTTAAAGTATGAGTCATAGCCATGACTACGGGGCTTGTCATGATACCATTGGTTTAGGGCTAGGGTGGGCGGGACATATAATATTTTGATTACAAGGGCGAGTCTCTGCTGGCGCCATTGTGACTGAGTGCACAGCAGAGTCGAAGCTCTGTATCTCCAGTTTTACAATCCCAAGAGTGCTAATCTACATATCATCTAAACGGGAGGTACTTGGGCTAATTAACCATATTGTTGTTGTTTTTTTTTTCAACTTGATATTGTTTTTTTGTGCCGAGTACATCTGCAGTGTTTATTTTTGTTTTGTTTTCGCTGTGTCTCGTGTGCTCGCTTGCTTGCTGGGCAGGGCTAACTTCATGACCGCTGTAGACGAGAGGAGCTACTGTACCAACACCACGTTTCGTTTTGTTTGTTTGTTTGTTTTTTTAAACATCTTTCTTATAGTTAGTTTCACATACGTTTTTATTTTAGACTTGTTTTTCCTCAGGAGAGAAGGCAAAACTAACAGGTCTATCGCATGTGATGCAAAGTTAGGCGTTTGTGTACGTCTGTGTTTTACTTTTTCTAGTCGATTCGTTATTTCTCTGTAGTCGTTATTATTATTTAATTATGCATCTATTATTTTTTAACTTTTTTTATTCGATGTGTAAAAGAATGAGGAAAACACCTTGTTTAGTTTTTATTTTTACGTTGTGTATGTAGCCTATGTAAAAAACAAAGACATTTAGCTGGAGTTATTATTTAGCCATGTATTTTATTACTCGTTTACTGTGTGTAAAGAACAGAAAACATTATTTAGCTGTTGTCACTATTATTATTTAGCCATGTATTTTATTACTTGTTTACTTTTTTATGTGTGTGAAAAAGGATGGAGCAGAATTTTAATATTAGTATTAATATTATTATTATTATTATTATTATTATTATTATTATTAATTGGTATTTATTTTAATGTTTTATGTGGGTGTGTGTAAGCCAGAAAATGGATGGAGACAATCAGCTCTAGCATGTGGTTCAGTCACTGAAGAGGAGGAGGGCCCTGACTGAGGAAGAGATCGAGGGCATGTACACCATGGAGGCTGACCTCCTTGATGAAGAGCTGCTGCAGGAGGATGAGGAGGAGAGTGGTTTGGAGGAGCCCCAGCCCTGCACTTCAACTGCAGGGTAGTTTTGATAATAAATATATACAGCACAATGTGGAAGGTTTTATTTTTTTTGTCTCCCTCCCTCCCAAATAAAATTCTTAATTTCAAAGTTTTATTTGTAATATACTTTTTTTTTCAAATAAAAAAATTAAACATTTTACTTGATAACTTGTGTGTTGTTTCTTTATTTTTGTACTGAAATATAATTGTATCTCAAACAGGGCAATAGTGTTTCCAGTCTCACTTTTTGCCAAGTTTTAACCCTGGTCTGCCTTTGCCATTTCGGAGGTTGATTTTTGTAAAATACTAGGCATTGCAAAACCTTATCTAGCTCTGCAACTGTTCAAGATACTTCAATTCTGATTTCAGATTTGAATTCCTTGGAAAATTGTGCAGCTACAATATACTCTTTAAGTTTGTTTTTTTTATATAACACTTGGAAAGAGGTTGAAATTGACCATTTTTAAAAATATTATTTATTATTTTTCATATTTCGATAATTTTTTGGGAGGTGTAGCTCATATGAAAATAAAATCACCCCACAACAAAATAAATTACATCAATGGAAAGATCTACTTAATGCCTTTCTGTAGGTGTATTGGGTTTTCATTTCTGATTTAAGGTTCCAAAACTACAAGTGTTTAAACAGAAAGTGTTCATGTTTATGACCGGATATGTTTATTCCCCGTAGGCAGCATAGGGTTAAAACACTTCATGCAACTCAATGATGATAAAAGACTGAAAACACTTTGTTTGCAGGTGTTACTGTTAATAGATATATGTAGAATAACATGCATGCTTTTTAACTGAGTGCTGAGCTGTGCTGTGCTGTGCTGTGCTGTTCAGCCTACCTGCCAGCGCCTTGCCTTTGTAGAGGAGTCCCTGTTGATTGACAGGTATGTTGAGCCTGTCAGAGACCAGACTCCAGACTGTGGAGACCTTCTCATCCTCACAGACCTGTCAAGAGACAAGAACATACAGACACACACTGAGGGGATAAGCATTAAACACTGAAACTACATCTTCATCAGTACACAAGCCTCGAGTGAAGCGACATCCCTCATCTGCACCATGCAAATGCACTTAGTGTCATTTCAAACGGGATTGAGATTATTATGCTCAAGAGCTAAAAGGCAGTAAAAACGTACGCTTTTAAGAAAGCCCTCAGGACACGTGACGACATCCCCTCCTTGACAACGTCCTGTCCTCCTGTAGGAAGTGTCTCTTTACCTCAGCAATACCTGAGCTGGGAAGGTACACATTTTAAAGGGCCTTGGTTTGCAGCAATGCAGTTCAACCCACTCTGTGATGTTTTATGTTCTGTTATCAAACAACCGCTGACTTGCCCAATCGTAGAAAGTAGAAGTAGAAAATGTGGTTTGTCTTACCAAACACACACAATGCGAACAGTCAGTCAATATGTAGCGGTATTGTGAAGCGGGATGTGGGGCTGCTCAATGCCTTGCTCACTGGGTGTGCTTCTATTCTTTTAAACAAAGTAAGGAGAGAAGAGGACAGTGGGAGGAGAGAGTACAGAGGAGAGGAGAGAGGGGAGAGGGGAGAAGAGAGGGGAGAGGTGGAGAGGGCAGAGCAGTATTCCTCAGTCCAGGAAGGACAGCTCCATGCACTCCACAGCCTCAGGGTGAAGCATGCAGGTTGCCAGCCGCTCCATATCATCCAGGCTCAACAAGCGCAGCCTCCGCTCGTAATCCTGAGAGAGAGGCAGAGGGAGAGACAGAGTCACAACTACACGCTGCTCTACACCTGCATTTCAGAGTGTGTGTGCTGCAGCTGTGATTGTGTGTGCGTCTCTGTGTCACTGTACAGCTGTGTCTGTGTGTGTTTGTATAATAGTGTGCATGTGCTGCAGCTAGGATTGTGTGTGTAGCAGTGTTTATTGTGTTCAATTTATCTTGTGTAGCTGCTCCAGACTCACTGTGTGTGTGTGTCTGTGTGTGTAGCAGTGTCTGTGTTTATTGTGTTCAATTTACCTTGTGTAGCTGCTCCAGACTCTCACTGTGTGTGTGTGTGTGTGTGTGTGTGTGTTTATTGTGTTCAGGTTACCTTGTGTTGCTGCTCCAGACTCTCACTGCGTCGGCAGGGCTGAAGTGTTTGTTCAGAAGAGCAGGCAGGCTGTGCCACACTGACCCGGGTTTGAGGCGAGGAGTGAGAGGAGGGGTGAGGCGAGGGGTAAGAGGAGGGGTGAGCTGTGCTGTGCTGTGCTGTGCTGTTCAGCCTACCTGCCAGCGCCTTGCCTTTGTAGAGGAGTCCCTGTTGATTGACAGGTATGTTGAGCCTGTCAGAGACCAGACTCCAGACTGTGGAGACCTTCTCATCCTCACAGACCTGTCAAGAGACAAGAACACACAGACACACATTGAGGGGATGAGCATTAAACACTGAAACTACATCTTCATCCTCACAGGACAGGAGAGAGACAAGAACACACAGACACACAGTGAGGGGATGAGCATTAAACACTGAAACTACATCTTCATCAGTACACAAGCCTCGAGTGAAGTGACATCCCTCATCTGCCACCATGCAAATGCATTTAGTGTCATTTCAAACGGGATTGAGATTATTATGCTCATGAGCTAAAATGCAATGACAACGTGCGATTATAAACAATAAAGATGACCCCCAGTCAATATAGCCGGGGGAATCACACCCCCGTCAAACCGCACCCTGCTGATCAGAGCTCACAAAGACAAACACATTATTAAAAGCCACTCAGCAAACAGTCACAAGCGGGTCCGGACGGCCATTTGTTATTAAAAATGCGGGATTCAAAAACAACCGCTGCACTGAATAATAAACAAAGTAAACGAGATGCACTCACCTGGTTTAACGAGCGCTGTCCCTCGTAGTCTGTGTAAAACAATAGCAAACGCCTCCTCACATGGCGTCCTTCTTCCACAAACTTATCACATGAAATACAGTCGTTTCACACAGACACACGCCTCCGGCTGAGCTGTCCTCTGCTCTTTACAATTGGTAGCGAACTTCAGGGAGACAGACGAGGCTTTAGCTTTCATTTCCTAGCCAATGCTGCCCTCGTGTGGACATTTGGTAGAACTGCTGTCGAGGGGTTGAATTGAGTGTTAACTAATTCTGCTTCATAAAATCAAATGAAACCTGCTGAAAAACGTCACGTTAGCATACTGAAATACACGCCGCTTGTAGTTTTCCAATTTACTTAACTAAAAACTGACACAAATATAAAATGTGACATTTCCAAAACTGACGCTGCTCTTTTATTTAAATAACTGCTCTATCAATACATTGGTCGTCGTGAATCTTGGTTATATTTCTACGTCTGTGATTAAATTATTGCAAACACCCGTATATACTTTCAGATACATTTTATACCGCTATAAAAGAGAACTACAGTTGATTCCTTCAGGCACGTTCCGGTTTAGAATCGTTGTTTTCTTTGGTTATTTCGAAACCTCCCGTTTTAAAATATGACTGACAGTAAAACAATTCTTCACTAGAAGCATGAAAATATAATATTATTAAAATACTGACGTGGACACGTGTACTAAAAAATGTTTTATTAATAATAAATGTATATTTTTAAACAGGTGCGCACCTTGGACAGCTATAGGGTCTATACAAATTAGGTAACGCATTTCTAACTTTTGATTCGCTAACTGCGTTCGCCAATCAGAAGTCATTTAATATGTGACTTGTCTTTTATCCAATCAGATTGTTTAGGACATGACGTAACCGTTCCACTTTCTCTCCACGAGATAGCCGCATCGGTAAGGAATTCATCAAATAATCTTCCAGCGACTCCCGACTGCAGTACCGGTGCGTGTCCACTGGAGGGAGCCGAGCGCCTCCGTGGCGGCGGCTCCGCATGACTCGAGCGCGTTTGCGACGTCCCTGCCCCGATTGGCCCGTCTGTCGCTGTTTGTGAAGATAGCGTTCGCAGTTTTCACTGTAAACCTCTGGAGCTTGGGAAGAGAAACTGCCCGTGAAAGCTGAGCGACCAAAACTGTGAAAAATGACATCGCTCTGATAAAAATAAGCTCGTTAACAATGCAGAGATGCCAGCTTATAAAAGCAGAACCTAGGAGAACAGCAGCAGCATTTCTTTTTTTAAGGCCAGGGGCTGCTAGCCTGTGAAATGAAAAGGCTCTTGGGTCTGGCAAGCCCGTAAAATTATTTCTGCTGTTTAATCTAGAACTGGTAATTGTAAACACACTGCATTTAAAATGAACAACCCCAACACAAATACAGATTTTTATTTATTTTTTTAAGTTGTAATTGTGTTTCTTCTGGATTAAGAAATAATATAAGAAATTAACCAAGTCTTTGAAAACAAAACTCACCTGGATTTGAGCTCAGACCCCCAAGGTGAGCAGCACAGCATGCTAGTGACCTAGCCCACTGCACCACCTGTCTGCTTGTGACTGCCTTGCTGTCTAACCTTGTATATGAGGTTCACTTCCCTTGTCAAAGATCGCACACTGCAGGAGTTGAGAATCCTGGCGCTGGCTGCACAGTTGCAGTCTTTCATAACACTGAAGAGAGGAGGGATTATGAAACACCCCTGTTACACAGCAGGGCTCGGAGGTAAATACCAGGGATACCAGGTCAATGCTATGAGTGTTAACACTAATCATATATATAATAACTGTGTGGCTTCCAGAGGAACATGTGTTTTTTATATTGTGTTCCTCGTCAAGCTGTGGAATCTGAAGCTGCGCAGCAGAAATGATTCCACTTCCAGCAGGTTGACTTTGTGCAAAGTTTCTATTCTGATGTAAACTTTCATCCCCCCCGAGCCCTGTACTGTCTCCACTAATTCATTATTACTGATGAACCAACGGGAGCGCCAAGCCTTCCTCAATAGGCAAAGCTAGCGCTGCTGTTCAGGGTGAGCATCCCTCAGCACTGCCAGCAAGCACTCGGGCGCTGGGGAGCAAAGCAGCACAAGAGCCTGGATGTCTTGGCTTTGCAGGAGTGAAGGGAGCTCTGTGAACACTGTCCTGAATTAATCACCTCACCTGGGGGGGGGGTGTCTATTTATTATTATTTATTTCTTAGCAGATTCCTTATCCAGGGCGACTTACTCAGAAATATTGTTTAATTTAGCTTATGGAGCTACTGTATAATAGGGTTGGGTTTGATAATCCCTCCTCTCTTCAGTGGCATGCAACTCTGTGTGTTTGTGTGTGTGTGTGTGTGTGTGTGTGTGTGTGTGTGTGTGTGTGTGTGTGTGTGTGTGTGTGTGTGTGTGTGTGTGTGTGTGTGTGTGTGTGTGTGTGGTCTGACAAGGGAAGTGAATCTCATTTACCAGGTTAGAGTGCTAGACTGTCACAAGCAGTTAGGTGGTGCAGTGGGCTAGTTCCCTAGCTTTGCCTGCCTTTCCCCTTGGAGGTCTGGGTTCAAAGCCAGCTCACAGGGCATGTGAACTGAGTTTGAAACCAGACCCACAATGCAATGGCACAGCATTACTGATGTCCTTTGATTAAGAGAAATGATAAATGAACACCAAAATTGTGTTTAAAGCCTTGTGTTGTGCGCTTGTTTTGTTTCTCCACAGCGTCTGTTTGTTTGAATCTGTCAGATACAACAGAAGTGACTCTTTTATTGGATATTTACAAGGCAGTAATCACCTCTGTTGTACAGATCATTAGGCCAGTTCAAGTCACAAATGAGTGCAGTGGTACAGCTGGCAGAATGGCTCAGTTGGTAGAGTACAGGGCCCTGATTTCCAGGGCTGGTGGTTCAAACCCTGCTCACGGTAGTTTTTTTATTCAAGTTGGTTAATTTGCCTTGTAGGCAATGTAAACCTAACATCAAGGACAGCTGCTAGGTGGTGCAGTGGGGGCGGTCCCTGTGCCTAAATGCTCTTTACCTTGAGAGACTGGGATCAAATCCAAGCTGCAGATTGATAGAAGTGACTCTTTTATTGGATATTTCCAATGATCTGCATTTTGTACAAATTATTAGTTAATGTACTGGAGGTCATTTGACAAAAGGAAAAAGCAGCTCTCTGGCTGGCTCAGTTGGTAGAGCACTGGACTCTGACTTCCAAGGTTGTTGGTTCAAGTCACATGTAAAGCACAAGTGTTAATCTATTGATTTCAAAAATTACACCTTGTTTAGTTTTTATTTTTACGTTGTGTATGTAGCCTATGTAAAAAACAAAGACATTTAGCTGGAGTTATTATTTAGCCATGTATTTTATTACTCGTTTACTGTGTGTAAAGAACAGAAAACATTATTTAGCTGTTGTCACTATTATTATTTAGCCATGTATTTTATTACTTGTTTACTTTTTTATGTGTGTGAAAAAGGATGGAGCAGAATTTTAATATTAGTATTAATATTATTATTATTATTATTATTATTATTATTAATTGGTATTTATTTTAATGTTTTATGTGGGTGTGTGTAAGCCAGAAAATGGATGGAGACAATCAGCTCTAGCATGTGGTTCAGTCACTGAAGAGGAGGAGGGCCCTGACTGAGGAAGAGATCGAGGGCATGTACACCATGGAGGAGGACCTCCTTGATGAAGAGCTGCTGCAGGAGGATGAGGAGGAGAGTGGTTTGGAGGAGCCCCAGCCCTGCACTTCAACTGCAGGGTAGTTTTGATAATAAATATATACAGCACAATATGGAAGGTTTTATTTTTTTTGTCTCCCTCCCTCCCAAATAAAATTCTTAATTTCAAAGTTTTATTTGTAATATACTTTTTTTTTCAAATAAAAAAATTAAACATTTTACTTGATAACTTGTGTGTTGTTTCTTTATTTTCGTACTGAAATATAATTGTATCTCAACAGGGCAATAGTGTTTCCAGTCTCACTTTTTGCCAAGTTTTAACCCTGGTCTGCCTTTGCCATTTCGGAGGTTGATTTTTGTAAAATACTAGGCATTGCAAAACCTTATCTAGCTCTGCAACTGTTCAAGATATTTCAATTCTGATT
Organism: Acipenser ruthenus; assembly: GCF_902713425.1. Taxonomy (NCBI): domain Eukaryota; kingdom Metazoa; phylum Chordata; class Actinopteri; order Acipenseriformes; family Acipenseridae; genus Acipenser; species Acipenser ruthenus. The sequence continues at coordinate 62,290 of NC_081222.1, forward strand.
TCAGATTTGAATTCCTTGGAAAATTGTGCAGCTACAATATACTCTTTAAGTTTTTTTTTTTTTATATATAACACTTGGAAAGAGGTTGAAATTGACCATTTTTAAAAATATTATTTATTATTTTTCATATTTCGATAATTTTTTGGGAGGTGTAGCTCATATGAAAATAAAATCACCCCACAACAAAATAAATTACATCAATGGAAAGATCTACTTAATGCCTTTCTGTAGGTGTATTGGGTTTTCATTTCTGATTTAAGGTTCCAAAACTACAAGTGTTTAAACAGAAAGTGTTCATGTTTATGACCGGATATGTTTATTCCCCGTAGGCAGCATAGGGTTAAAACACTTCATGCAACTCAATGATGATAAAAGATTGAAAACACTTTGTTTGCAGGTGTTACTGTTAATAGATATATGTAGAATAACATGCATCCTTTTTAACGGAGTGCTGAGCTGTGCTGTGCTGTGCTGTGCTGTTCAGCCTACCTGCCAGCGCCTTGCCTTTGTAGAGGAGTCCCTGTTGATTGACAGGTATGTTGAGCCTGTCAGAGACCAGACTCCAGACTGTGGAGACCTTCTCATCCTCACAAACCTGTCAAGAGACAAGAACATACAGACACACACTGAGGGGATAAGCATTAAACACTGAAACTACATCTTCATCAGTACACAAGCCTCGAGTGAAGCGACATCCCTCATCTGCACCATGCAAATGCACTTAGTGTCATTTCAAACGGGATTGAGATTATTATGCTCAAGAGCTAAAAGGCAGTAAAAACGTACGCTTTTAAGAAAGCCCTCAGGACACGTGACGACATCCCCTCCTTGACAACGTCCTGTCCTCCTGTAGGAAGTGTCTCTTTACCTCAGCAATACCTGAGCTGGGAAGGTACACATTTTAAAGGGCCTTGGTTTGCAGCAATGCAGTTCAACCCACTCTGTGATGTTTTATGTTCTGTTACCAAACAACCGCTGACTTGCCCAGTCGTAGAAAGTAGAAGTAGAAAATTTGGTTTGTCTTACCAAACACACACAATGCGAACAGTCAGTCAATATGTAGCGGTATTGTGAAGCGGGATGTGGGGCTGCTCAATGCCTTGCTCACTGGGTGTGCTTCTATTCTTTTAAACAAAGTAAGGAGAGGAGAGGAGAGGGGGAGCAGAGAGTAAAGAGGAGAGGAGAGGGGAGAGGGGAGAAGAGAGGGGAGAGGTGGAGAGGGCAGCAGCAGTATTCCTCAGTCCAGGAAGGACAGCTCCATGCACTCCACAGCCTCAGGGTGAAGCATGCAGGTCGCCAGCCGCTCCATATCATCCAGGCTCAACAAGCGCAGCCTCCGCTCGTAATCCTGAGAGAGAGGCAGAGGGAGAGACACAGAGTCACAACTACACGCTGCTCTACACCTGCATTTCAGAGTGTGTGTGCTGCAGCTGTGATTGTGTGTGCGTCTCTGTGTCACTGTACAGCTGTGTCTGTGTGTGTTTGTATAACAGTGTGCATGTGCTGCAGCTAGGATTGTGTGTGTAGCAGTGTTTATTGTGTTCAATTTATCTTGTGTAGCTGCTCCAGACTCACTGTGTGTGTCTGTGTGTGTAGCAGTGTCTGTGTTTATTGTGTTCAATTTACCTTGTGTAGCTGCTCCAGCCTCTCACTGTGTGTGTGTCTGTGTGTGTGTGTTTATTGTGTTCAGGTTACCTTGTGTTGCTGCTCCAGACTCTCACTGCGTCGGCAGGGCTGAAGTGTTTGTTCAGAAGAGCAGGCAGGCTGTGCCACACTGACACGGGGTGAGGCGAGAAGTGAGAGGAGGGGTGAGCTGTGCTGTGCTGTGCTGTTCAGCCTACCTGCCAGCGCCTTGCCTTTGTAGAGGAGTCCATGTTGATTGACAGGTATGTTGCGCCTGTCAAAGACCAGACTGCAGACTGTGGAGACCTTCTCATCCTCACAGACCTGTCAAGAGACAAGAACACACAGACACACAGTGAGGAGATGAGCATTAAACACTGAAACTACATCTTCATCCTCACAGGACAGGCGAGAGACAAGAACACACACACACACACACACACACACACAGTGAGGGGATGAGCATTAAACACTGAAAATACATCTTCATCAGTAAGCAAGCCTCGAGTGAAGTGACATCCCTCATCTGCCACCATGCAAATGCACTTAGTGTCATTTCAAACGGGATTGAGATTATTATGCTCAAGAGCTAAAAGGCAGTAACAACGTGCGCTTAGAAATAATAAAACAATGTTTTTAAGAAAGCCCTCAGGACACGTGTCGACATCCCCTCCTTGACAACGTCCTGTCCTCCTGTAGGAAGTGTCTCTTTACCTCAGCAATACCTGAGCTGGGAAGGTACACATTTTAAAGGGCCTTGGTTTGCAGCAATGCAGTTCAACCCACTCTGTGATGTTTTATGTTCTGTTATCAAACAACCGCTGACTTGCCCAATCGTAGAAAGTAGAAGTAGAAAATGTGGTTTGTCTTACCAAACACACACAATGCGAACAGTCAGTCAATATGTAGCGGTATTGTGAAGCGGGATGTGGGGCTGCTCAATGCCTTGCTCACTGGGTGTGCTTCTATTCTTTTAAACAAAGTAAGGAGAGAAGAGGACAGTGGGAGGAGAGAGTACAGAGGAGAGGAGAGAGGGGAGAGGGGAGAAGAGAGGGGAGAGGTGGAGAGGGCAGAGCAGTATTCCTCAGTCCAGGAAGGACAGCTCCATGCACTCCACAGCCTCAGGGTGAAGCATGCAGGTTGCCAGCCGCTCCATATCATCCAGGCTCAACAAGCGCAGCCTCCGCTCGTAATCCTGAGAGAGAGGCAGAGGGAGAGACAGAGTCACAACTACACGCTGCTCTACACCTGCATTTCAGAGTGTGTGTGCTGCAGCTGTGATTGTGTGTGTGTATCTGTGTCACTGTACAGCTGTGTCTGTGTGTGTTTGTATAATAGTGTGCATGTGCTGCAGCTAGGATTGTGTGTGTAGCAGTGTTTATTGTGTTCAATTTATCTTGTGTAGCTGCTCCAGACTCACTGTGTGTGTGTGTGTGTGTGTGTGTTTATTGTGTTCAGGTTACCTTGTGTTGCTGCTCCAGACTCTCACTGCGTCGGCAGGGCTGAAGTGTTTGTTCAGAAGAGCAGGCAGGCTGTGCCACACTGACCCGGGTTTGAGGCGAGGAGTGAGAGGAGGGGTGAGGCGAGGGGTAAGAGGAGGGGTGAGCTGTGCTGAGCTGTGCTGTGCTGTTCAGCCTACCTGCCAGCACCTTGCCTTTGTAGAGGAGTCCCTGTTGATTGACAGGTATGTTGAGCCTGTCAGAGACCAGACTCCAGACTGTGGAGACCTTCTCATCCTCACAGACCTGTCAAGGACAGGAGAGAGACAAGAACACACAGACACACAGTGAGGGGATGAGCATTAAACACTGAAACTACATCTTCATCAGTACACAAGCCTCGAGTGAAGTGACATCCCTCATCTGCCACCATGCAAATGCACTTAGTGTCATTTCAAACGGGATTGAGATTATTATGCTCATGAGCTAAAATGCAATGACAACGTGCGATTATAAACAATAAAGATGACCCCCAGTCAATATAGCCGGGGGAATCACACCCCCGTCAAACCGCACCCTGCTGATCAGAGCTCACAAAGACAAACACATTATTAAAAGCCACTCAGCAAACAGTCACAAGCGGGTCCGGACGGCCATTTGTTATTAAAAATGCGGGATTCAAAAACAACCGCTGCACTGAATAATAAACAAAGTAAACGAGATGCACTCACCTGGTTTAACGAGCGCTGTCCCTCGTAGTCTGTGTAAAACAATAGCAAACGCCTCCTCACATGGCGTCCTTCTTCCACAAACTTATCACATGAAATACAGTCGTTTCACACAGACACACGCCTCCGGCTGAGCTGTCCTCTGCTCTTTACAATTGGTAGCGAACTTCAGGGAGACAGACGAGGCTTTAGCTTTCATTTCCTAGCCAATGCTGCCCTCGTGTGGACATTTAGTAGAACTGCTGTCGAGGGGTTGAATTGAGTGTTAACTAATTCTGCTTCATAAAATCAAATGAAACCTGCTGAAAAACGTCACGTTAGCATACTGAAATACACGCCGCTTGTAGTTTTCCATACACTTAACTAAAAACTGACACAAATATAAAATGTGACATTTCCAAAACTGACGCTGCTCTTTTATTTAAAGAACTGCTCTATCAATACAATGGTCGTCGTGAATCTTGGTTATATTTCTACGTCTGTGATTAAATTATTGCAAACACCCGTATATACTTTCAGATACATTTTAAACCGCTATAAAAGAGAACTACAGTTGATTCCTTCAGGCACGTTCCGGTTTAGAATCGTTGTTTTCTTTGGTTATTTCGAAACCTCCCGTTTTAAAATATGACTGATAGTAAAACAATTCTTCACTAGAAGCATGAAAATATAATATTATTAAAATACTGACGTGGACACGTGTACTAAAAATGTTTTATTAATAATAAATGTATATTTTTAAACAGGTGCGCACCTTGGACAGCTATAGGGTCTATACAAATTAGGTAACGCATTTCTAACTTTTGATTCGCTAACTGCGTTCGCCAATCAGAAGTCATTTAATTTGTGACTTGTCTTTTATCCAATCAGATTGTTTAGGACATGACGTAACCGTTCCACTTTCTCTCCACGAGATAGCCGCATCGGTAAGGAATTCATCAAATAATCTTCCAGCGACTCCCGACTGCAGTACCGGTGCGTGTCCACTGGAGGGAGCCGAGCGCCTCCGTGGCGCCGGCTCCGCATGACTCGAGCGCGTTTGCGACGTCCCTGCCCCGATTGGCCCGTCTGTCGCTGTTTGTGAAGATAGCGTTCGCAGTTTTCACTGTGAACCTCTGGAGCTTGGGAAGAGAAACTGCCCGTGAAAGCTGAGCGACCAAAACTGTGAAAAATTACATCGCTCTGATAAAAATAAGCTCGTTAACAATGCAGAGATGCCAGCTTATAAAAGCAGAACCTAGGAGAACAGCAGCAGCATTTCTTTTTTTAAGGCCAGGGGCTGCTAGCCTGTGAAATGAAAAGGCTCTTGGGTCTGGCAAGCCCGTAAAATTATTTCTGCTGTTTAATCTAGAACTGGTAATTGTAAACACACTGCATTTAAAATGAACAACCCCAACACAAATACTTCAACACAGATTTTTATTTATTTTTTTAAGTTGTAATTGTGTTTCTTCTGGATTAAGAAATAATATAAGAAATTAACCAAGTCTTTGAAAACAAAACTCACCTGGATTTGAGCTCAGACCCCCAAGGTGAGCAGCACAGCATGCTAGTGAACTAGCCCACTGCACCACCTGTGTGCTTGTGACTGCCTTGCTGTCTAACCTTGTATATGAGGTTCACTTCCCTTGTCAGAGGTCGCACTGCAGGAGTTGAGAATCCTGGCGCTGACTGCACAGTTGCAGTCTTTCATGCCACTGAAGAGAGGAGGGATTATGAAACACCCCTGTTACACAGCAGGGCTCGGAGGTAAATACCAGGGATACCAGGTCAATGCTATGAGTGTTAACACTAATCATATATATAATAACTGTGTGGCTTCCAGAGGAACATGTGTTTTTTATATTGTGTTCCTCGTCAAGCTGTGGAATCTGAAGCTGCGCAGCAGAAATGATTCCACTTCCAGCAGGTTGACTTTGTGCAAAGTTTCTATTCTGATGTAAACTTTCATCCCCCCCGAGCCCTGTACTGTCTCCACTAATTCATTATTACTGATGAACCAACGGGAGCGCCAAGCCTTCCTCAATAGGCAAAGCTAGCGCTGCTGTTCAGGGTGAGCATCCCTCAGCACTGCCAGCAAGCACTCGGGCGCTGGGGAGCAAAGCAGCACAAGAGCCTGGATGTCTTGGCTTTGCAGGAGTGAAGGAAGCTCTGTGAACACTGTCCTGAATTAATCACCTCACCTGGGGGGGGGGGGGGGTGTCTATTTATTATTATTTATTTCTTAGCAGATTCCTTATCCAGGGCGACTTACTCAGAAATATTGTTTAATTTAGCTTATGGAGCTACTGTATAATAGGGTTGGGTTTGATAATCCCTCCTCTCTTCAGTGGCATGCAACTCTGTGTGTGTGTGTGTGTGTGTGTGTGTGTGTGTGCTGACAAGGGAATTGAATCTCATATACCAGGTTAGAGTGCTAGACTGTCACAAGCAGTTAGGTGGTGCAGTGGGCTGGTTCACTAGCTCTTCCTGCCTTTCCCCTTGGAGGTCTGGGTTCAAAGCCAGCTCACAGGGCATGTGAACTGAGTTTGAAACCAGACCCACAATGCAATGGCACAGCATTACTGATGTCCTTTGATTAAGAGAAATGATAAATGAACACCAGAATTGTGTTTAAAGTCTTGTGTTGTGTGCTTGTTTTGTTTCTCCACAGCGTCTGTTTGTTTGAATCTGTCAGATACAACAGAAGTGACTCTTTTATTGGATATTTTCAAGGCAGTAATCACCTCTGTTGTACAGATCATTAGGCCAGTTCAAGTCACAAATGAGTACAGTGGTACAGCTGGCAGAATGGCTCAGTTGGTAGAGTACAGGGCCCTGATTTCCAGGGCTGGTGGTTCAAACCCTGCTCACGGTAGTTTTTTTATTCAAGTTGGTTAATTTGCCTTGTAGGCAATGTAAACCTAACATCAAGGACAGCTGCTAGGTGGTGCAGTGGGGGCGGTCCCTGTGCCTAAATGCTCTTTACCTTGAGAGACTGGGATCAAATCCAAGCTGCAGATTGATAGAAGTGACTCTTTTATTGGATATTTCCAATGATCTGCATTTTGTACAAATTATTAGTTAATGTACTGGAGGTCATTTGACAGAAGGAAAACGCAGCTCTCTGGCTGGCTCTGTTGGTAGAGCACTGGACTCTGACTTCCAAGGTTGTTGGTTCAAGTCACATGTAAAGCACAAGTGTTAATCTATTGATTTCAAAAATATTATTAAACTTACCTGTTTATAAGGTTTGGTTTTGAATCCAGTTCATCACAAATTAAACAAAGCTAAGAATCACCTCTTAGCCCCCAGGTCCTCACCACACAATGTAATAATGTGTTTCAAACAACATCAGCACCAGTCGGCGGGATAGCTCTGTTGGTAGAGCAGAGACCCGTGATTCCCTGGGTAGCGGGTTCAAACCCGGGGCAGGTGTTTCCTTTTCATTTTCAAACACTTTACCTATTTTGATAGACTTGTGTTTACGTAACAGGACAAGGGGTCAGTGGTCTAAGCATACAAATAATATAAAGAGGATGATATAAGGGCTTCTGTGCAAAGCTGGGTTGTCACGAGCAGACAGGTGGTGCAGTGGGCTTGTTCACTAGCATGCAGTGCTGTTCACATTGGGGGACTGGGATCAAATCCCGGTGAGTTCCTCCTTTGTTTTCAAAGACTTGGTTAATTTCTTATATAAGACAATGAAAAAGCAGACTACTCCGTGGAAGTAAGATGGACTGGGTTCAAATCCAGGCGAGTTCTTTGCTCGTTTCAAAGAATGTGTTAATTGAGCTTATATATAGTGTGAACCAAAGCATTCCTGTGGGAGCTGGTGGCGCAGTGGCTATGCTGATGGCCTTCTCTCCCTGAAGACGGTGGTTCGAATCCCGGTCCTGGAAGCGAGTTTCTGAGGTAAGTAATGCTGTTGGTTGTGAGTCATGGTGGTTGGTTGTAAATCTGGGTGTTGACTGTAAGTAATGATGCAGGTTGTAACTAACGATGTTGGTTGTGTCTCCACAGACGGAGGAGGGCCGTGTGCCCTGAAGAGGAGCCGGAAGAGGATGAAGAGGGGGCTGGGGCCCCCGGCCGTGGGGGAAGTGGAAGATGGGGGTGTTGGTACCAGAGAGGAGGAAAAGAAGGAGGTGGTGTAAACATGGGGGAGCAGGCAGGGATATTCCTTTTGCACTGCCATCTGACAGGGAGCGTCTCTTTATGTCCTATAATCATCTCTAGAGCTCAGCTGATCATTGCAGGGCATAAAAGGCAAGGTAACATCCCTGCCTGCTCCCCCATGTTTACACCTCCTGCTTTTCCTCCCCCCATGGTACCAACACCCCCGTCTTCCACTCCCCCCACGGCCGGGGGCCGAAGCCCCCTCTTCATCCTCCTCTTCAGGGCACACGGCCCTCCTCCGTCTGTGGAGACACAACCAACATCGTTAGTTACAACCTGCATCATTACTTACAGTCAACACCCAGATTTACAACCACCACCATGACTCACAAACAACAGCATTACTTACCTCAGGAACTCGCCTCCGGGACCAGGATTCGAACCACCGTCTTCAGGGAGAGAAGGCCATCAGCATAGCCACTGCGCCACCAGCTCCCACAGGAATGCTTTGGTTCACACTATATATAAGCTCAATTAACACATTCTTTGAAACAAGCAAAGAACTCGCCTGGATTTGAACCCAGTCCATCTCACTTCCACGGAGGAGTCTGCTTTTTCATTGCCTTATATAAGAAATTAACCAAGTCTTTGAAAACAATGGAAGAACGCACCGGGATTTGAACTCAGTCCCCCAAGGTGAGCAGCACAGCATGCTAGTGAACTAGCCCACTGCACCACCTGTCTGCTTGTGACTGCCTTGCTGTCTAACCTTGTATATGAGGTTCACTTACCTTGTCAAAGATCGCACACTGCAGGAGTTGAGAATCCTGGCGCTGGCTGCACAGTTGCAGTCTTTCATGCCACTGAAGAGAGGAGGGATTATGAAACACCCCTGTTACACAGCAGGGCTCGGAGGTAAATACCAGGGATACCAGGTCAATGCTATGAGTGTTAACACTAATCATATATATAATAACTGTGTGGCTTCCAGAGGAACATGTGTTTTTTATATTGTGTTCCTCGTCAAGCTGTGGAATCTGAAGCTGCGCAGCAGAAATGATTCCACTTCCAGCAGGTTGACTTTGTGCAAAGTTTCTATTCTGATGTAAACTTTCATCCCCCCCCCGAGCACTGTACTGTCTCCACTAAATCATTATTACTGATGAACCAACGGGAGCGCCAAGCCTTCCTCAATAGGCAAAGCTAGCGCTGCTGTTCAGGGTGAGCGTGCCTCAGCACTGCCAGCAAGCACTCGGGCGCTGGGGAGTAAAGCAGCACAAGAGCCTGGATGTCTTGGCTTTGCTGGAGTGAAGGGAGCTCTGTGAACACTGTCCTGTCCTTTCTACAGAGGAAAAGGACAGGTGGAGGGCCATGAAAAGGCTTCAGAGGCTTCTAGTCGTAGTTTAAAGTTTCAGCCAATAAAAGTGCCACGTTGTGTGTCTGTATTGTAGCTGCGATTACTGCCTGGTGATTGAGAATAAATATGTATGGATCCCCTTTCAGGGCTTGTTGTGTGACAGGATGCTGCATGGAGCCATGAAGAAGGGAAACGTCCACACAGTATGTATTTCCAAACGTCCGGATTTATTAAAGAAAAAGGCTTGAAAGTAAAACAATCTCCCCTCTACGAGCAATGGTAATGGAAGGGCTGCAGTCCCCAGCAAAAACACACTCTGTTACCCACAAGCCTCCTGCACCAAACTGGGCTCCTTTTAAAATAGCAGAAAGGAGAAAATGTGGTTTGTCTTACCAAACACACACAATGCGAACAGTCAGTCAATATGTAGCGGTATTGTGAAGCGGGATGTGGGGCTGCTCAATACCTTGCTCACTGGGTGTGCTTCTATTCTTTTAAACAAAGTAAGGAGAGGGGGAGGAGAGAGGGGAGAGGTGGAGAGGGCAGCAGCAGTATTGCTCAGTCCAGGAAGGACAGCTCCATGCACTCCCCATTGCCTCAGGGTGAAGCATGCGGGTCGCCAGCCGCTCCATATCATCCAGGCTCAATAAGCGCAGCCTCCGCTCGTAATCCTGAGAGAGAGGCAGAGGGAGAGACACAGAGTCACAACTACACGCTGCACTACACCTGCATTTCAGAGTGTGTGTGCTGCAGCTGTGATTGTGTGTGCGTCTCTGTGTCACTGTACAACTGTGTCTGTGTGTGTCTGTATAACACTGTGCATGTGCTGCAGCTAGGATTGTGTGTGTGTAGCAGTGTTTATTGTGTTCAGGTTACCTTGTGTAGCTGCTCCAGACTCTCACTGTGTGTGTGTGTGTCTGTTTGTGTGTGTGTGTGTATATAGCAGTGTGTGTGTTTATTGTGTTCAGGTTACCTTGTGTTGCTGCTCCAGACTCTCACTGCGTCGGCAGGGCTGAAGTGTTTGTTCAGAAGAGCAGGCAGGCTGTGCCACACTGACCCGGGGTGAGGCGAGGCATGAGAGGAGGGGTTAGGCGAGGGGTGAGAGGAGGGGCGAGGGGTGACAGGAGGGTTGAGGCGAGGGGTGAGAGGAGGGGTGAGGTGTGAGAGGAGGGGTGTGGCGAGGGGTGAGGTGTGACAGGAGGGGTGAGGCGAGGGTGAGGGGTGAGGTCTGAGAGGAGGGGTGACACGGAGTGCTGTTCTTGCTCGGGTGACACTTTCTCTGTTGGGGGCGTCACAACGAGTTCAGCTTGGAATCGGGAGCGATGGAGTCATGTGACAGTCTGTGCTCATCTGAGAGAGAGAGAGGGAGGGGGAGAAACAGGAGAGATTCAAGACCAGGTAGATTAACTCTTAGCTGCTGACTCGGTGTAATTTCATAACTTTTGTTACGATGACAAAACACGTCATATCTCTGCCGTCCAATCAGCAATTTTGTTTTTTTAAAGTATGAGTCATAGCCATGACTACGGGGCTTGTCATGATACCATTGGTTTAGGGCTAGGGTGGGCGGGACATATAATATTTTGATTACAAGGGCGAGTCTCTGCTGGCGCCATTGTGACTGAGTGCACAGCAGAGTCGAAGCTCTGTATCTCCAGTTTTACAATCCCAAGAGTGCTAATCTACATATCATCTAAACGGGAGGTACTTGGGCTAATTAACCATATTGTTGTTGTTTTTTTTTTCAACTTGATATTGTTTTTTTGTGCTGAGTACATCTGCAGTGTTTATTTTTGTTTTGTTTTCGCTGTGTCTCGTGTGCTCGCTTGCTTGCTGGGCAGGGCTAACTTCATGACCGCTGTAGACGAGAGGAGCTACTGTACCAACACCACGTTTCGTTTTGTTTGTTTGTTTTTTTAAACATCTTTCTTATAGTTAGTTTCACATACGTTTTTATTTTAGACTTGTTTTTCCTCAGGAGAGAAGGCAAAACTAACAGGTCTATCGCATGTGATGCAAAGTTAGGCGTTTGTGTACGTCTGTGTTTTACTTTTTCTAGTCGATTCGTTATTTCTCTGTAGTCGTTATTATTATTTAATTATGCATCTATTATTTTTTAACTTTTTTTATTCGATGTGTAAAAGAATGAGGAAAACACCTTGTTTAGTTTTTATTTTTACGTTGTGTATGTAGCCTATGTAAAAAACAAAGACATTTAGCTGGAGTTATTATTTAGCCATGTATTTTATTACTCGTTTACTGTGTGTAAAGAACAGAAAACATTATTTAGCTGTTGTCACTATTATTATTTAGCCATGTATTTTATTACTTGTTTACTTTTTTATGTGTGTGAAAAAGGATGGAGCAGAATTTTAATATTAGTATTAATATTATTATTATTATTATTATTATTATTATTATTATTATTATTAATTGGTATTTATTTTAATGTTTTATGTGGGTGTGTGTAAGCCAGAAAATGGATGGAGACAATCAGCTCTAGCATGTGGTTCAGTCACTGAAGAGGAGGAGGGCCCTGACTGAGGAAGAGATCGAGGGCATGTACGCCATGGAGGAGGACCTCCCTGATGAAGAGCTGCTGCAGGAGGATGAGGAGGAGGAGGAGGAGAGTGATCTGGAGGAGCCCCAGTCCAGCACTTCAACTGCAGGGTAGTTTTGATAATAAATATATACAGCACAATATGGAAGGTTTTATTTTTTTGTCTCCCTCCCTCCCAAATAAAATTCTTAATTTCAGAGTTTTATTTGTAATATACTTTTTTTTTCAAATAAAAAAATTAAACATTTTACTTGATAACTTGTGTGTTGTTTCTTTATTTTCGTACTGAAATATAATTGTATCTCAAACAGGGCAACAGTGTTTCCAGTCTCACTTTTTGCCAAGTTTTAACCCTGGTCTGCCTTTGCCATTTCGGAGGTTGATTTTTGTAAAATACTAGGCATTGCAAAACCTTATCTAGCTCTGCAACTGTTCAAGATATTTCAATTCTGATTTCAGATTTGAATTCCTTGGAAAATTGTGCAGCTACAATATACTCTAAGTTTTTTTTTTTTTATATAACACTTGGAAAGAGGTTGAAATTGACCATTTTTAAAAATATTATTTATTATTTTTCATATTTCGATAATTTTTTGGGAGGTGTAGCTCATATGAAAATAAAAATAAAATCACCCCACAACAAAATAAATTACATCAATGGAAAGATCTACTTAATGCCTTTCTGTAGGTGTATTGGGTTTTCATTTCTGATTTAAGGTTCCAAAACTACAAGTGTTTAAACAGAAAGTGTTCATGTTTATGACCGGATATGTTTATTCCCCGTAGGCAGCATAGGGTTAAAACACTTCATGCAACTCAAAGATGATAAAAGATTGAAAACACTTTGTTTGCAGGTGTTACTGTTAATAGATATATGTAGAATAACATGCATGCTTTTTAACTGAGTGCTGAGCTGTGCTGTGCTGTGCTGTGCTGTTCAGCCTACCTGCCAGCGCCTTGCCTTTGTAGAGGAGTCCCTGTTGATTGACAGGTATGTTGAGCCTGTCAGAGACCAGACTCCAGACTGTGGAGACCTTCTCATCCTCACAGACCTGTCAAGAGACAAGAACATACAGACACACACTGAGGGGATGAGCATTAAACACTGAAACTACATCTTCATCCTCACAGGACAGGAGAGAGACAAGAACACACAGACACACAGTGAGGGGATGAGCATTAAACACTGAATCTACATCTTCATCAGTACGCAAGCCTCGAGTGAAGCAACATCCCTCATCTGACACCATGCAAATGCACTTAGTGTCATTTCAAACGGGATTGAGATTATTATGCTCATGAGCTAAAAGGCAAGAACAACGTACGATTATAAACAATAAAGATGACCCCCAGTCAATATAGCCGGGGAATCACACCCCCGTCAAACCGCACCCTGCTGATCAGAGCTCACAAAGACAAACACTGTTAAAAGCCACTCAGCAAACAGTCACAAGCGGGTCCGGACGGCCATTTGTTATTAAAAATGCGGGATTCAAAAACAACCGCTGCACTGAATAATAAACAAAGTAAACGAGATGCACTCACCTGGTTTAACGAGCGCTGTCCCTCGTAGTCTGTGTAAAACAATAGCAAACGCCTCCTCACATGGCGTCTTTCTTCCACAAACTTATCACATGAAATACAGTCGTTTCACACAGACACACGCCTCCGGCTGAGCTGTCCTCTGCTCTTTACAATTGGTAGCGAACTTCAGGGAGACAGACGAGGCTTTAGCTTTCATTTCCTATCCAATGCTGCCCTCGTGTGGACATTTAGTAGAACTGCTGTCGAGGTGTTGAATTGAGTGTTAACTAATTCTGCTTCATAAAATAAAATGAAACCTGCTGAAAAACGTCACGTTAGCATACTGAAATACACGCCGCTTGTAGTTTTCCAATTTACTTAACTAAAAACTGACACAAATATAAAATGTGACATTTCCAAAACTGACGCTGCTCTTTTATTTAAACAACTGCTCTATCAATACAATGGTCGTCGTGAATCTTGGTTATATTTCTACGTCTGTGATTAAATTATTACAAACACCCGTATATACTTTTAGATACATTTTAAACCGCTATAAAAGAGAACTACAGTTGATTCCTTCACGCACGTTCCGGTTTAGAATCGTTGTTTTCTTTGGTTATTTCGAAACTGGCCGTTTTAAAATATGACTGATAGTAAAACAATTCTTCACTAGAAGCATGAAAATATAATACTATTAAAATACTGACGTGGGCTGCTAGCCTGTGAAATGAAAAGGCTCTTGTGTCTGGCAAGCCAGTAAAATTATTTCTGCTGTTTAATCTAGAACTGGTAATTGTAAACACGTGGCATTTAAAATGAACAACCCCAATACAAATACTTCAACACAGATTTGTATTTATTTTTTTTTAAATTGTAATTGTGTTTCTTCTGGATTTAAATATCAGTAATGAAGACTGAGTGCTTCAAACCTGGACTGAAATATTCAGCCTCAAAACTATATCAAAATAACAACACCTGAAGAAAGATTTGTGTTTATTGAAGAGACAGCTGCTGTAGGAGAGCAGGATCGGGAGATTGGCGGGTAGGATACTAGGGAGTACATTTACAAGAGGGACCCTAATTAACTGGGAATAAATTAATCTTTTTGTGTCGTTGGCAATGTTACCTGAAAGCAGCGTCAATGTTATTTCATAACATTAGTTACGAACGTTCTCGTAACTTTACGAAAACCTTCCAAAGAAATGTTCTTTACAAATTACTTCATGTTATCCTGACTTTCGAATAACATTCTTCTAACGTTCTGGGCACATCATTGTGTTAGCTGGGTTACTATCCAATCTATTACTGACACCTTGTGGTCATGATTCGCAACTGCACGTCATTAAAGTTGCTTAACATTCAATTTCTGCAAGTGTGTCACATGATACTCGTTTCGTGTTGTTTGTATACTCTTAGTAAATTAATGGTACAACCAAAAATATGTTTTAAAACAAACACCATTTATTTATTTTCACAACATAGAACAGCATAAACATTCTGCATGGAGAAATGTGATCGCACAGTTCCGTTTTTACAAAGCTGGTAAAGGATTTACTCGTGAGTCAGGGCAGTACATGTGTTTATTAGAGTGACTGTATCCTACTTACAGCGCATCGACTCAAACAACACGGGTGTAAAAAAAGCCCCCATAACTGACCCCTGTCACGCAATTAAGCGATCATTTTTTAAAAACTAGTTCTGTGAGTAAATCCTTTACCAGCTTTGAAAAACGGAACTGTGTGATCACATCTGTCCATCCACAATGTATTCCTTTTTAATTTATTGGAATGGCTGCTGCCCGCTAAAACTCACCGGAGGATGATTATTAATCCCTCCTAATAAATAATAATTATAAATCTTTAATAGCCTAATAATCTGATTCTCACGCGCGCTGTCTACAACATTGACATTTAATCAGTAGAGGGGTTGGAGAGAAGAGGGGAGCTCCGATTGGCTGCCTTGGTGAGAAGAGGGGAGCTCCGATTGGCTGACTCGGCGACAAGAGGGGAGCTCCGATTGGCTGGCTGGGTGACAAGAGGGGAGCTCCGATTGGCTGGCTGGGTAACAGGAGGGGAGCTCCGATTGGCTGGCTGGGTGACAAGAGGGGAGCTCCGATTGGCTGACTCGGTGAAAAGAGGGGATCTCCGATTGGCTGACTTGGTGACAAGAGGGGAGCTCCGATTGGCTGGCTGGGTGAGAAGAGGTGAGCTCCGATTGGCTTACTCGGTGACAAGAGAGGAGCTCCGATTGGCTGGCGGGCTGACAAGTGGGGCGCTCCGATTGGCTGATTCGGTGACAAGAGGGGAGCTCCGATTGGCTGGCTGGGTGACAAGTGGGGAGCTCCGATTGGCTGGCTGGGTGACAAGAGGGGAGCTCCGATTGGCTGACTCGGTGACAAGAGGGGATCTCCGATTGGCTGGCTTGGTGGCAAGAGGGGAGCTCCGATTGGCTGACTTGGTGACAAGAGAGGAGCTCCGATTGGCTAACGTCTAACGTCAGGGCCGGCATTATGGCAAGGCAAGCAAGATAAATTAACCACTCAGCTTTTGAGTTTAGTTGACGAGCCAACCTCCGTTTAAAAAAAAAAAAAAAAAAAAAAAAGTTATCGTGGGTTGACAGACAGAATTTCCCAGCACTAAGTTTCTTTGTATAATCCCTGCCATGCTACTGTAGCCTATCAGGCTTTGTTGAGCTGACTCGCTTGTGTTTCAGCTGCTAGTTTCGGAAACACTGGAGGGAGTGTGAAGTACTGGGACTTGTGAGGAAATTATTTGTTTCAAACTGGCTATGGTACATTTTGTTTTTTAATTAATGCATTATTTAAGCATTCATTTTTGTCTGGGGGGGTAAAACCCCACTTGCGTTTTAAAGAAAAACGAGCTCGGTTTGGATAACTGTATCGCATGAAAAGAAACTACAGCTGAATGATGATTGTACGAGAATGGCGAGGGAGTAAGTACAAACATTTATTATAATAATATAGTACAATATTGAAGTTTAATATTCTGTTTTTGGCTCATTGTCCCGTTTTTCACAAACGCATGTTACCATACAGGGATGTCAGTAAAATTCGATTTCATAAAAATGAGCGCAGCATTAACATTGTTAATGTGGTTAAGGGACGTAAGGCTTCTGTTTACTTTGCAAGTAGCGTACAATTACATTGTAGATAAATGCCGTTTCATTGTGCTTTAAACAGGTCATAAACGGGCTGGTTTGTGATTTTATATTGAAGTTCAGTAAGATCATCAATGTAGCATTATGGATTTTGTTAACGGTAAATTATATATGTGTATATGTGAGGACTGGGAATAATCGACCCGCATAAGTGTAATCCTGTTTAAATGTATAGCTGAATATTTATAATATTTTTATAAATTTTTATTTTTTATAATATTTATGAAAAAAAACGGCTATACAAGTACGACTACTAATAATAACGTAATATCAGAACTACTAATATATGCTTACTCATATTAACTTTTTATGAAGCGCTCAATGCAAACGAACGGTTTCAGTCTTTTTCGTTTTTTTTGTCTGGATCAGAAGGAAACTTTATATTTCTGTCCAGAACAAAAGAATCGGGCATTACTGTAATGTTACCGCGCTCGGCATTTTGGTCATCTTCCATAGTAATGCTGACTGTGAAAGAGTGTTCAGCTTGGTGACCAAAAACAAAACCCAACACAGAGCCAGCCTGAGCACAGACATGCTAAGATCACTGGTAACGCACAAAGTCCTGATGTCAGCGAAGCAGCAAGTGTGTCACACACAAACCTTTCGTGACACCTTGCTCAGGAAAGCCAAGTCAGCCACCTATGAAGCTTATACATTTCAATTTGTTTTGTTTTGACAGTAAATAAAATACCAACATACTACAAAAATGGCTATTTTCTGTACTTAAAATAATTTTTCAGTTGGTATAAATTAAAAAGGTTTCATCTATACTAAGGTAAACAAAATTAAATTTAAACTGAAACAATCATATCTAATCTCATTATTTTTTTACTGATAATTTCATCCTCAGAACTCTCCAGAGTGTAGCATTTAGCTGTTTGATACCCTAAAGCAATTCTGAGGGGAAGCCGAGATGTCCTCGTGAAAGAGTGCTACTCAAAATGAAATGTCAAGGTTGGCAGGTCTGGGACGTTGAGGTCACATTCCCTCTGGGCTCAATACAGCTTAAAGGCAGGAAAGGAAAAAAGCCTTTTCAGGGTCTTGGCCTCTGCAGAATCATTTCCACTAATTCTGTTTTCTCTGTATATTCATATATATTTAGATTTGCCATTTTCATATTTCTTGTATTCCAATATTGTAATTTAAGGCTCATCCAGGTAAATTGTCTAATTTAGTTCATGAAAATATGTAACTTCATATCGAGGGAAGTCTTTTTCATTCAATTGTTAACATAAATGAAAAAGCTGCTGCAAATGAGCATTGTACAGTTTAATTTGAATGATCTTGAACAAAGCTTTTGGGATGATGTTTTCGGCCGTTTAGACTCTTATTTTCAGGGTTATTAATCTCTGTCTCCAGCTCTTTTGATTTGTAGAAGCAGTTTATGGGCCGGACAGACGTGTGAAGGCCAGCGGCGTGGAAGACCTCATCGCAGAGACGCTGAGATTCACGCCTCACACAGGAGGAAAGGAGCGACAGGTGAATCACGCTCATGTTCATTCAAATCTAAGTGAACGTACCTTTTTACTTGTGCATGTGCTTTCTCCAAACTGTCATTTTAACCCAACCCTTTTCTTTTCTAGGCAACTTCGTGGAACTGACAGTGAAGCCGGGCCATCATTCCTCTGAAGTGAGCTTTTGAATTCTTATAAACACTCTGGGTTTCAAGTTCAGTATCAGTTTTGGATGCATTTCAAATAAACCTCATGTGACCTCTCCATGCGCTTACACACACACACACACAGACGCACACACACTGACTTTTTTTTTAACTAATCAGATTAGGTATGTGTACATAGACATAAAGGATTTTTTCCCCCCACACACTCTTGTAATCTGCTTTCATATTTTTTATGCTTTATTTTCTGTATGTATTTACTCTCTATTTTTTAATGTCTACTGTTGTCTGTGGCTAATTTATTACAGTGAAGTTGTTACATTGTAATTTTTTATAGTAGATTGTATTTTGATGCTTGATAAACCTTGGAAAAAGTCGTCTGCTAAATGTCTGCAATAATAATAATAATAATAATAATAATAATAATAAATTACACTTAATGTGTTCAATGCAACATTGGGCCTGTACTGTCAAAAACATACTTTCCAAGTATGGAAATATTTCAGTAGAATAGCACGGTGTGACCCTCTGCGGTATGAGGCCTCCACCAACACTATACTGTATATTTATTGATGTATTTTTAATAGGGTACAGCAATGCAGAATGAGAGAAACTATGAGGATTGTTGATCCAATTGGGACACTTTTGTGAAGACTTGAGCGTTACCCAACGAAGAGCCTACAGTGTTCCTTCTCCTTTGTCACTCTGGCACATAGATGGGAATCATGAGTTAATTCAGTAAGTACACAAATACAAAACATACTTTAAATTTGAACACAAAGTATCAATACATTAAAAATGTATTTACAAGCATAAGGCAATGTATATTACTAATAGTATGTAGTACATCACTGCATCACCTTGTATTTCAATGAAGTTCAACATTGCATTCACTGCAGAACAAGATACTGTGTTACTATTAGTAAAATGTATTGTGATATTTTGTGTTAAATGATAATAATATCTTCCAATTAGTCTTTTGGATGAGGCTTTAAACTGAGGCCCTGACTCTCTGTGGCCATTAAAGATCCCATGGGGCACATTTCAAAAGGAGTAGGGTTGTCAACCCTGGTGTCCTGGCTAAATTCCAGTTCACCAATAACTGCTTCCGCATATTCTTCCACTCCCCTTCATCCAATTGTACCGATTTCATAAGAACTGTAAACGCTTTGGAAGCATTTACAGTTATTAAAAGCACGATAAGTGTATAATAGCACATTTTAGAAACACAGGCAAAGTAGGAACTACAGTACAAAGAAGCAAATATTTTGTTCTGGTTAACATTGTATCTTATTTTGCCTACAGATGGAGGATAGTCATTCATGGCGGCATTGATGGCTACAGTAGAAAAATAGTGTACCTGAAAGCCAGCAACATCAACAGAGCTTGTACAGTTTTTGAAAGTTTTGTTGGAGCTGTATATCAGTTTGGCTTACCATCACAAGTCCGAAGTGACAAAGGCCTTGAAAACATTGAAGTGGCTCGATTTATGCTGGAGCATCCTCGTCGTGTGTTGGGTAAATTATTACAGAACTGTAATGGAAAAATAAAGTGCATTTATTCAGTTAAATTTATTGAATTTACATACTGTTTAGTGTCTTGTATTTAATAAGTAAATATTAAGTATTTTATAATTAAAATAAATGACAAAATAATTTCATACTAAGGCAGAATTTAGAATCCTGTGTAAATATTTTGTTTAAAGTAAGTTGGTTTTGCCATCGTTAAAACACTAGCATTTTAAACTGTTTGTCTATTTCTAATTTTTTGTAGACAGAGGAAGCCATATCACAGGTCGAAGTGTGCACAACCAGCACATTGAGAGGCTGTGGCGTGATGTCTGCTACACAGTTACCAGCAATTATTATGCTGCCTTGCAGTACTTGCAGGCAATACAGGCACTTGACCCAGATGATGAACTTCACTACGTGATGATTCCAAGACTGAACATGCACCTTGATATGTGGGACCGACGTCCTCTATCCTCGGAGCACATGAAATCCCCACAGCAGCTATGGATTCAAGGGCTACTGTCAAACTACAGCAGCGGAAATCCCACTTCCTGTGAGACTTGGAACTCTGATATGGTACTTCCTTTTCTTCAGCGATACAAATAAAGGTTACCTTATATATCTAATTAACATGTTAAATTGATTGTCTCCATTTTACTAGATGGATTTTGATAACTATGGAAGGACCTGGAGCCTGCCGTGAATCAGAGCCCCCAGTTTCATTGCAGGACACACTGGTTCCTCTCCTTCCAGTCAACATTGACCCTTTGAGGACGAGCAGCTGTTTCGGACTTGATCTTTATTTAGAAGCATTAAGTGTAGCAAACAACAGAAATGCCTAAATGTAGGTTTTAAGACCTTTACATACCACAACCGCTCCTTTTCATCCTGAAAAGGCTTTCAAACATGTATTGTACAGTGCACTCAGGTTTTAGCAAGGGTTCTCTTCTCATCACCTCTGCAAGTGTTAATGTGAATAGTTTTTATAATAAAAATAATTATTTTTACCCTTTTTATTTTAAACCCAGTTTGTAAAGGCCAATTTCTAGTCAACTTGGAGTATCACAGTATTTTGCCATTTTGATTTAAGTAGTGTTAAATATAATGTGAATATAGCTGATGGATTTGTGTTTTAATTCTCAGTTTAAAAATAAGCTGCAAACAGACTTTACATCACAGAAATGCAAATAGTGTTTATTAATAAGGAGGAAAAGTAAAATGTTCTTTCTTGGAACAACTTAACAACTGTTAAGAATTCTCTATTACCAAAAATCCTTAGGAGGGAAAAGATCCAGCCTATACTTTTATTTAAAGGCTTGTAACATTTCAGCACTGATGTTAATATTGACAGATTGAACTATTACATTTTAATATTTTAGTAAATTGAATTGTAGTGCTTAATAAAGGTGTCTGCTAAATATCTGCAATAATAATAACTACAGGTAAGAATTCTCAACCAAAGGTGACTCACTTGCTAAATTTAAGTGTACAAAGAATTATAGATAACAAAAATGACAAACATAAAAATTCTAGCAGCACTTTGGCATGCATAACATTGTTCTTAGGATCGAACATACTTGTGCCCTTTGACTACAGGTATGGTAAGCAAAGGAATTTGGTTATGCCCTTCCAAAGCCTGGGGAATTTTTAATTCCAAAGTCCATATCATCCCTGAAGGACTCGTATGAATGCCTGCATGGTACCCTTAATATGCTGGAACATGTGTTTGCAAGTGGAAACCGTGAACCATCATGCAAAAATTCAACAGTTGGAGCAGGGTTGAAGCCCAATGCTGGTACACTGTCACTTCCTGTGGCAAAGACAAGGATGTCCTCCAGGGTAACTCCACAAATCCCCACTAAAAAAAACCAAACAGAAAAATACATCAATCATCTTTGTAACTGCCATTGAGGTTTTTCACGGGACGTCACTGCTGTTGGGTCTCCATTTTGAAGGGCAGAAAGCACTGTATGCCAATGGCAGAATAATGTTATTAATATAATTAAAATATGATTAAGTTAAAGACTTTTAAATTGTATCACTGATTATTTTGAAATATGTATGCACACTCTACAGATTTAAGTGATGATTTGTATTTTTTAAATCCTTATATAAAGTTGTTATAATATATGTTTTATGAGCAAGTCCAATTAACTATGTATAAACGTTTACATAGAAGTACTGTAACTAACGGTATATAACTTCATTCATATTAGTTTTGTATTTTAAACAAAGTACTGAATATGTAACCTGTTTAAACCTTGGTCTGATAACAAATAATTAATTTATCTAAATGTCAGGCAATCAATAATAATAATAATAATAATACGCAAGCATTTTATTCATTATACAATTGTTTCTTGACATGTACCTGCTGAGAGCTACATTTTCCATCAAGAACCCTCTCACATGACTGTTTTAAATTGTATATAAACTTCTTAAATGTATACTACTATATTGAGATGCTAGTTCAATGTGGATACACAACATCTTATTGAAATTGCATTTAAAATAAAACGTACTCTCTACATCCAAGAGATAATCCCTCCAATGACATACTGCTTCATTTTCTCTCTCAAACTTGTTACTCCCACAGTCAGATCGCTGCTCTTTGAATAGCTCTTCAAGCACATCAGCAGTCAGCTTCTCTGTCGATTGACAGAAAATAGGTTTGAAGGTTTCAGGGTGGGCCTTCATAGAATCCATTACACTGAGAGAACGGAGTCCTTCTTGCAACCTGTGCAAAATATTTGAATAATGAATGTTCTGAATTAGTAATACAGTAGACACTTGAAAAAAAGATGTACATACCCCAATGCAATGCTTGTTTTCAGAGCATATAAAATATTCTCTTCAATAATAATGTAGATTTTTTTTAAATATATAAAACAAGCCACTGGCTTTCTTCAATACATTAATTATTTAATTAAGTAGCCCAGATGTGGGTAGGGGGAATGTGATTCTCTATGTATTAGTATAAATATACAGCTTGGTGCTAGTCACAACATATAATAAGTGATATTTCTTCAGCACAATATAGGGACAAAGTAGATTCAGTTTGGTTTTCAATTCAGTACACATCTGCATGCTACATAATAACATAGAACACTTTTATTAAACTTCCCAGAACACATTTAATATATATTTAATATATAATTAATATAACAATTAGGCTGTGAATTTAAAAGGCTGAGACTGCTTTGGCTGGCTGAGTTTAGGAATGGAATGAGTCGACTTTATAACTTTTTTGTAACTATGGAGCATCAACATTAGGTGGGTACTGTTCTTTGTAATATTAGATTTTTTGTAAAAAGCATACCTTTCAAACTGTGTTCTTGTTCGCTGAAGAACATACCAGTCGAACCGCCTCGTCCAGTTCCTTTTTAATTGTCTGACTTTGAAATCTTAAAATTGAAATAAAGAGAACATGCATGCACATTGAAGCAAAATATAAATCCAAGAGTCAGCATCCACAATAAATCCTCTTCAGTCCTGACATCCAATATTTATTTATTTTCTAAATATAACCTGTTAATTTATGTTTCTGGATTTAGGACTATTTATTTGCATAAAAAATATCAATATACTTGTTTTAAATACATACAAACATCCACTAAACAAGGAATGCAAAGGAAGAGGACAAATAATGAGAAGCTAGACAAGAATGAGAGTACACATGATTTCATTAAAACCTTTTTTTCAAGTTTAAGCAATGCTTCAAATAATCCACTTTAAAACATTACAGTTTTTTATTTACAAAAGGGCACAGGGGTGCTCCTTGACCAGCCAACAGCTTAAAACACAAATATTTTGGGGCATAGATACAAATTCCATACAGACACAAACAACAAAAATATACATTGAACTTAACTATCAATCAAAACTCAATTAGTGCATTTCATTTCCAGTGTATTATATTCCCAGATACATACAGATTAAACATAAAAGCCTATCAAAACGGTTTTCATCAGCTAAGTACATCTCGGAAGCTAAGCTGTGTGGAAATGAATGGCAACAACTGACTGAATCATGAATATGAAAGTGCAATGTGTCTTTTTGTTGTTTAAAAACAACGATAAAAAGACATCCCATAATCTGGCACAACACAACGACCTCTGACACAAAGAACTCTGACCTCTGCCATCCCATAATCTGGCACAACACAAAGTGTTTACTTTCCTATGGGTGGTGGACATTGTGTTACAATGTTACATTCACAGAAAATGGTGGTGTTCATAAATGTCATGACAAAGAATTCTATGACAAAAAGTTATTTAAATGAATTAATTCTAAACATACATTTAAAATATACAGTCACCAAGCAAATATTAATTTAGTTGTATGAATACATCTGTTCCTCAAGACTTATTTTAATTGGGGGAAAAAACAATCAATAAGGCTTGTAACACTTACTTAAAAGCTGCATGCGAGCTTTCCTTTAGCGATTCCTCTAGAACTCTATTCAGCTGCTCTTCTTCAGAATCACTAAATACATTGTCTTCACTGACAAGGTCCACATAGTCTCTAAGAAACAAAAGAATAAATAAGAAATTCAGCCCACTATAACACTGATAGCATTTGAAGCTCCATTCTTACTTTCCTTCTGCAGTAATAGTCCTTTGATAGTAAAAGTCTTTTAAATTACATCAATGTAATTTAAAATCATTGTGCACAACAGAAATTACTGGCACGGAAACAAACATCGTACTCAATATTAATGTTAAAAAAATAAAAAATATTTTGATTATATAAAAATGACAATTACTTACGAGTACTCCACATTGAAAACATTACATACCTGTACAGTCCACTAGAAGAAGCATGGCACTTGTTGTAATAATTTTGAACATGGGATGTGTTGTCATGTGATGACATAGATAGTTGAGTCTCTTCAGATATCTCCATAACGACATCATCTTCCAAATCAGTGTCATCAGGCTGTCTGAAAACAGTTAACAAAGACATACATGCTTTGAATGTCAAAACATATTTACCACAGATACAAGTCAACCACTATGTTGTAAAAGTAAATGAGCAATTTATATGACAAATACACCAGAAAAACAGATGACCTTCCACAGTTTTCAATGTGTTCTGAAAGGCATTGCAGAGGGATATCTTTTCCACACCTTTTGCACTTCTCCATGACCACCTCTTGACACTACAACAAACAAACACACATTTATTTTTAACATGCTTCATTTTTATAGTATGTGTTACATGTGCATTTACACCTTAACCCAGTGATCTCCAGTCCTGATCGTCGAGGGCCATAGTCCAGCAGGTTTAATGCAATAGATATTGCTCAAAAAGAGACAGTAAGAGCGTGCCAGTGAAGAAATATGTTGAGAGTTGGAAAGGGAGGAATCAAAGGTGACACCAAGGTTTGGGCAGAGGAGGAAGGGGAAAGGGTGATAGAATCAAGGGAAATTCAGATAGAAAGGTCTGTAGAGGGAGGCGAAGAAGAAGGAATATAGAGGAGATCAGATTTTGACAACTGTTCTTACCTCTTCAGCCTCACGCTTCGCAATGCTCTCCAGGTTTTTCTGAAGTGGTCGAATGTAGGCCATTGCCTGGTTCAGGCCACTCTCAGTTCTCAGAAATTTCTCACTGTACTCACCGGCTGGCATTGGAATTGGTGCCAATTGTTTGGTTTTATTAACGGACCTCAACATCTGAAAGCCTCCTGCACCTTTCAATTGTGGAAAATGTGAAAACAGAGTTTCACATAGTTCAGAAAATCCTCAATTTTTGTCTGCAAATGTTATTTTTTTCCTACCAAGGGCTGAATTCTGTAAACCAATGCGGTCTTCTCCATTGGGCACAGTTTGAACATTGGTCTCTGTAAGCAAAAGAAATCACGTGTCCAGGTTTCACTGTGTGTAGTTTTCCGTTTACACTTTCCAGTTTTCTGGAACATCTTTTGCCCCCTTGCCCGATCACATGGCTGAAACAGCTGCACAAGATTTCTTTGAATGTGGTCATTTCTAGGGCAGGGAATCCTGCCTGAATCGACTGTAGGGGTTCCCTGTTGTACTTCAGCTAGTGAGGTTTGCATGTTGTTAAACAAACCTCTAAAAGAACTGGGTGAACACGTCCCAGTACCAGTCTGTGATCCTGAGCCAGCAGTGGCTGTGCTTTCTGACTCTCTCTTCAAAATCCTTGCAGCTTCTTGAAGAAGTCGAGCAGCCTCAACATTGGCACTCTCACCACTACAAAAGGAACGGAACTGAAATCATATATTCACATAAACTAAAATAAAATTAATTAATTTAGCAGATGCTTTAATCCAAAGCTATTTACATACAATCGAACCCCGGAATTCTAACCACCACTCTACACTGCCGCACTGATAAATGTACATATATATATATATAAAATGAATGCTGCAAGTATTTTACACACACAACTGCAGCACTTGTTTGACCTCACAAGAACTAGGAGAACCGTCCTGCTTACACCCTTGTGCTACTCCAAGTATTGATCAGCTTTAAAATAATTTTAAAAAGAAAACTTAACTCTAAATACCTATACATCTAGCAAGTAATTAATACAAATGATAGGTACATCTTAAGTGAAGCGGTACAACTGTATAATACTGATGCAACATCTCAGACAGGTAGCTGCAGTAGACGACGGGAAATTAATTCATGAAATACTCATTTTTACCCACTTCCCCTGCCAAAAAAATTTAAATAAAATAAATAACTTGCCTTGATACACGTCTGTCTCTTAATCTGACCAGAATACTGTACCTACTGTAATAATATTCAAAAACCCATCACGATTTTCCAATACTTACTTTTAAATACAGGTACCATTACCCACCCACCCACCACCGTTTTACAGTTACATACACTATATACTACAAAACAAACAAAAAAAAAAAACAGTGACAAATGTGGTCACTATACTCTCTCAAATCATTATAAGTTGGTTATCTATAGCTAAATTGTATCATGCATCGTCTATGTTATGAGCACATGTGATCGAGTATTAATTTTTATACAATAACAAACAAATATAAAAAGAAAACTCGGAATAAACTCGAACTTGCCTTAATTCAGGTCTATCCGCCACCTGTAACGTGAGCGATGCACCAGGAGGATTGTGGGTCCACAGTTTCCATGGCAACCCTGGTAAACGAATACGGTCTTCATGTTAATGATCCGCAAGCAGAATACCATGTTGCATAATCACAATCAGAAAGCAGAATACCATGTTGCATAATCACAATCAGCAAGCAGAATACCATGTTGCATAATCATGATCATGATCAGCAAGCAGAATACCATTGCGGAAGTGCATCTTAATTTAGGCACGGATCACCCTCCATAAGTATCATGTGACACACTTGCAGAAATTGAATGTTAAGCAACTTTAATGACGTGCAGTTGCGAATCATGACCACAAGGTGTCAGTAATAGATTGGATAGTAACCCAGCTAACACAATGATGTTTCCGGAACGTTAGGAGAATGTTATTTGAAAGTCAGCATAACATTAAGTAATTTTTAAAGAACATTTTTTGGAATGTTTTCGTAAAGTTACGAGATCTTACGTAACTAATGTTATAAAATAACATTGACACTGCTTTCAGGTAACATTGCCAATGACACAAAATGATGAATTTTTTCCCAGTTAATTAGGGTCCCTCTTGTAAATGTACTCCCTACTATCCTACCCGCCAATCTCCCGATCCTGCTCTCCTACAGCAGCGGCCTCTTCAATAAACACAAACACACAACTAACCCAATTACATGAGAGGATTCAATTTTCAGCCTCCTACCACATTCGCTGATTCTTTGAGAGCCTGCCTAAATTGTTCCAAATTGCCCATAGGCTTAAAGCAGCGGTCGACGTATTTGAAGGGCTAAAACTCAGATTTGTGCAGCAATCGTTCGAGAAACACTGGGGTCACTTACAGACTGTTCGTCTGATACTACAGCCCTTGAAACGGTGCTTCTACACGGTGCAGCTCCCCGGGGGGACGAGCTCGCAGACCCCCCCGTGCAGAAAGCTCCGATACCGACCGAGATATTCCGGCGAAAATAGCCGAGAATTAAGTGCCCTCCCCTCTGAGGCTTCGGTCGATTTCCGCCACGAACAAACGAACGGGACTCTGGTCATGTGAAAAAAAAATAATAATAACATGACCAGAGCCCCGTCCGACGTGACGTTGCGGAAATCAGCCAAAGCCTCGGAGGGGAGGGCGCTTAATTCTCGGCTGTTTTCGCTGGCCTCCGGGGCTGCTTCTAACGGGGTCTCCGCAGCTCTTGTGCAAGTGTTCACCCCGACCTCGTGGAACTCCAGCCCGGCCTCATAATACTCGTGCACCCGGGGGAAAAGGGGACGTGCATTTAATTGATGTTCCATCGGGACATGCACATTGAAGTGAATATAGAAAGTCTGCATTTCTCAGCATCGCTCTCTCTTTATACAGCGGCGCTTGCGCATTGAAGTGAAATCGAAAGACTGCATTTCCCAGCGTCGCTCTCTTGTTTTACAGCTGCGCTTGCGCACTGAAGTGAATAAAGTCTCAGCGTGCATTCACGGAGATAATTCTGCGCAGATATTGTGCAGAATGTGACCAATTGATCCAATGAACTTCTATCAACTGGTCAGATTCTACACAAAATGATCTCCGTGAACGCACCCTTAATGACTCCCTTTCACAGCTGCCTGGTTCAACGCAGTTCATTCAGATGCGGTTCTGTAATTACAGCTATTAAGGAAGCGCATTGCTCCCTTACATAAATAAATAAATAATAATAAAACACCTATTTACATGAAAGGAAAATATCACGCACATACGTGACAACAAGTAAAACGTAATTATTTATTTATTTATTTATTTATTTATTTATTAGCAGACGCACTTGTCCAGGGCGACTTACACTCGTAAACAAAAATTATGACGTAAATGTGTGTTAAAAAATATCACGTATACACGTGACAAAGCAACCCGTATTCACGAGAAATTAAATGATCACGTAACTAGGTTTTAAAAAATGATCTCGTAATTAGGTGACAGGGGTCACTTATTGGGGCTTTTTTTACACCCGTGTTGTCTGAGTCGATGCGCTGGAAGTAGGATACAGTCACTCTAAGAAGCACACGTACTGCCCTGACTCACCGGGAGTAAATCCTTTACCATTTGGAAAAACGCAACTGTGCGATCATATTTGCCCACGCAGAATGTTTATGCAGTTCTATGTTGTGAATGTAAATACATGCTGTTTGTTTTAAAACATATTTTTGGTTGTACCCTTCATTTACTAAGAGTATACAAACAACACGAAACGAGATTCACGTGACACGCTTGCAGACATGGAATGTTAAGCAAACGTAATGGCATGCAGTTGCGAATCATGACCACGAGGTGTCAGTAATAGATTCGATAGTAACCCAGCGAACACAAAGATATAGTTTTTAAAGTGGCCCGCAGTCCACTTAGAAGTGGCATTCAAGGACAGGGGCAGCGTCCGAACCGAAAGGCCCAGCAACCTGTGCTTTTCATCCTCTTATCTGCATGTCCTAGAGGTGCTCTGTAGCAATCTACAGAGCACCTACCACATTCGCTGATTCTTTGAGAGCCTGCCGAAATTGCTCCAAATTTGGCCATAGGCTTAAAGCAGCGGTCGACTTATTTTAATGGCAAAAAAACAGAATTTTGCAGGAATCACTCTAAAAACACTGGGCTCAGTCACAGACTGTTGGTCTGATCCTACAGCCCTTGAAATGGTGTTTCTGCCTGGTTGCATGGCTGAAAAACACTTCAAAAGGTACGTTTTCAAGGGGCCCGCAGACCACTTCGAAGTGGCATTCAAGGACAGGGGCGGCGTCGGAACCGAAAGGCCCAGCGACCTGTGCTTTTCAACCAATTATCTACACGTCCTTGAGGTGCTCTGTAGCAAGTTTCAGCCACCTACCGCATTCGACGATGTTTTGAGAGCCTGCCAAAAGTGTTCCAAACTCCCCATAGGCTTAAAGCAGCGGTCGACTGATTTGAATGGCAAAAAACCTGAATTTTGCAGGAATCACTCTAAAAACACTGGGCTCAGTCACAGACTGTTGGTCTGATCCTACAGCCCTTGAAATGGTGTTTCTGCCTGGTTGCATGGCTGAAAAACACTTCAAAAGGTACGTTTTCAAGGGGCCCGCAGACCACTTCGAAGTGGCATTCAAGGACAGGGGCGGCGTCGGAACCGAAAGGCCCAGCGACCTGTGCTTTTCAACCAATTATCTACACGTCCTAGAGGTGCTCTGTAGCAAGTTTCAGCCACCTACCGCATTCGCCGATGTTTTGAGAGCCTGCCAAAAGTGTTCCAAACTCCCCATAGGTTTAAAGCAGCGGTCGACTGATTTGAATGGCAAAAAACCTGAATTTTGCAGGAATCACTCTAAAAACACTGGGCTCAGTCACAGACTGTTGGTCTGATCCTACAGCCCTTGAAATGGTGTTTCTGCCTGGTTGCATGGCTGAAAAACACTTCAAAAGGTACGTTTTCAAGGGGCCCGCAGACCACTTCGAAGTGGCATTCAAGGACAGGGGCGGCGTCGGAACCGAAAGGCCCAGCGACCTGTGCTTTTCAACCAATTATCTACACGTCCTTGAGGTGCTCTGTAGCAAGTTTCAGCCACCTACCGCATTCGCCGATGTTTTGAGAGCCTGCCAAAAGTGTTCCAAACTCCCCATAGGCTTAAAGCAGCGGTCGACTGATTTGAATGGCAAAAAACCTGAATTTTGCAGGAATCACTCTAAAAACACTGGGCTCAGTCACAGACTGTTGGTCTGATCCTACAGCCCTTGAAATGGTGTTTCTGCCTGGTTGCATGGCTGAAAAACACTTCAAAAGGTACGTTTTCAAGGGGCCCGCAGACCACTTCGAAGTGGCATTCAAGGACAGGGGCGGCGTCGGAACCGAAAGGCCCAGCGACCTGTGCTTTTCAACCAATTATCTACACGTCCTTGAGGTGCTCTGTAGCAAGTTTCAGCCACCTACCGCATTCGCCGATGTTTTGAGAGCCTGCCAAAAGTGTTCCAAACTCCCCATAGGCTTAAAGCAGCGGTCGACTGATTTGAATGGCAAAAAACCTGAATTTTGCAGGAATCACTCTAAAAACACTGGGCTCAGTCACAGACTGTTGGTCTGATCCTACAGCCCTTGAAATGGTGTTTCTGCCTGGTTGCATGGCTGAAAAACACTTCAAAAGGTACGTTTTCAAGGGGCCCGCAGACCACTTCGAAGTGGCATTCAAGGACAGGGGCGGCGTCGGAACCGAAAGGCCCAGCGACCTGTGCTTTTCAACCAATTATCTACACGTCCTAGAGGTGCTCTGTAGCAAGTTTCAGCCACCTACCGCATTCGCCGATGTTTTGAGAGCCTGCCAAAAGTGTTCCAAACTCCCCATAGGCTTAAAGCAGCGGTCGACTGATTTGAATGGCAAAAAACCTGAATTTTGCAGGAATCACTCTAAAAACACTGGGCTCAGTCACAGACTGTTGGTCTGATCCTACAGCCCTTGAAATGGTGTTTCTGCCTGGTTGCATGGCTGAAAAACACTTCAAAAGGTACATTTTCAAGTATTTCAATGTTTTTTGACGCCACTTCTTTGGGGCTGCTGCCATCTACTGGTGGAAAATAATTATGACATTGGGGAACCCGATGCAAATGCTGTTACTCTTGTTTGAATTGCTAAAGAAATCTGATTTCTGCAAGAATTCTTCTAAAATCACTGCAGGTGTTTTTAGAACTCTAGAAAAAACGCTCAAACATGTGATGTCCATTGTAATGGACACCAGGTCTGAAAGGGTTAAGGACAGGGGGGGCCTCCGCAGCGCTTGTGCAAGTGTTCACCCAGACCTCGCGGAACTCCAGCCCGGCCTCATAATACTCGTGCGCCGCGGGTTACAGAGGACGTGCATTGAAACGATTTTCCATCGAGACACGGGACCCAGGCTAACCCCCGTGCAGCTCCGTGGGGGATGAGCAGGTGTTCACCCCGAGCTCGTGGAACTCCAGCCCGGCCTCATAACACCCGTGCACCCGGGGGGGACGGGGGACATGCAGGTATTTTTTTCCCCCGGCAGACGGGTCCCAGCCTTACACTCAGGCAGGCCCGGGGAATGTTCGAGGTCGTCGCCCCCGCTGCTGAGGCGCTAAAGTATCCGACTGCCTGGAGCGCTAAACCGGCTCCGATCGGTCAGCGGGGATCGCAGGGAGTTAGCCGTGAATGGAGCCTCCTGCTGCCTTCCCGCCGAGTTTGAAAATAGCCGGGAATTAAGCCCCTCCCCACCGTGGCATCGGCAGCCATCCGCCACTTCAAGACGGACGGGACTCTGGTCATGTTGCAAAACACATGACCAGAGTCCCATCCGATGTGACGTGGCGGAAGGCAGCCGAAGCCACGGCGGGGAGGGGCTTAACTCTCGGCTGTTTTCACTGGCCTCCGGGGCTGCTTCTAACGGGGTCTCCGCAGCTCTTGTGCAAGTGTTCACCCCGACCTCGCGGAACACCAGTCCAGCCTCATAATACTCGTGCGCCGCGGGGTACAGGGGACGTGCATTGAAACGATGTTCCCTCGAGACACGGGACCCAGACTAACACCCGTGCAGCTCAGCAGGGGATGAGCAGGTGTTCACCCCGAGCTAGCGGAACACAAAAAAAAATAAAAAATCAAGTAATAGCACCAGCCCAGCCCTGCTCTGCACAGGAACAATCGAGTTCACGCCACCACCATGTAAAAAAATTTAAAAAAGCAAGTAATAGCACCAGCCCTGCCCTGCTCTGCACAGAACCAATCGAGTTCAAGCCTCCACCACGTAAAAAAAAGCAAGTAATAGCACAAGACCTGCCCTGCACTGCAAAGGACCAATCGAGTTCACGCCACCTCCACATAATAAAAAAAAATCAAGTAATAGCGCCAGCCCTGCCCTGCTCTCCACAGGACCAATTGAGTTCACGCCACCACCACGTAAAAAAAAGAAAGTAATAGCGCCAGCCCTGCCCTGCTCTGGAAAGGACCAATCAAGTTCACGCCACCACCACGTAAAAAAAAAAAAATATTCAAGTAATAGCGCCAGCCCTGCCCTGCTCTGCACAGGACCAATCAAGTTCACGCCACCACCACGTAAAAAAAATAAATAAAATAAATTATTCAAGTAATAGCGCCAGCCCTGCCCTGCTCTGCACAGGAAAAATCGAGTTCATGCCACCACCACGTAAAAAAAAAAAAATTCAAGTAATAGCGCCAGCCCTACCCTGCTCTGCACAGGACCAATCGAGTTCACGCCACCACCACGTAAAAAAAAAAAATATTCAAGTAATAGCGCCAGCCCTGCCCTGCTCTGCACAGGACCAATCAAGTTCACGCCACCACCACGTAAAAAAAATAAATAAAATAAATTATTCAAGTAATAGCGCCAGCCCTGCCCTGCTCTGCACAGGACCAATCAAGTTCATGCCACCACTACGTAAAAAAAAAAAAAAATAAATATTCAAGTAATAGCGCCAGCCCTGCCCTGCTCTGCACAGGACCAATCAAGTTCACGCCACCACCACGTAAAAAAAAAAAAAATAAAAAATTATTCAAGTAATAGCACCAGCCCTGCCCTGCTCTGCCCTGCTCTACACAGGACCAATCAAGTTCACGCCACCACCACGTAAAAAAAAAAAAAAAAAAAATATTCAAGTAATAGCGCCAGCCCTGCCCTGCTCTGCCCTGCTCTGCACCGGACCAATCAAGTTCACGCCACCACCACGTTATATCAAAGTTACAGCAGTCAATTGCTACAGCGAAAATAATTATAAAAAGGGGGCCACACAGAGGCTATCAAAAATAAATTTATTACTATGAAGGAAAATGGACACAAATTGTCTATTCAACATCCTATATCAAACTACTGGAAGGCAATGAATGTCAATAGTAGTAAAAAATAAAGAAATCACAATAACAGTCCCGAACAAACAAAACAATAAAGGCAATATAAAAATCACCAAAAAAAAAACAAATGTCCAAGAAAAATCCTATGCAAACATCCCAAAAATAAAGCACATGAATGGCCATTCAGAAAAAAAGGGTAATCCAGTAGAGAAATAATTGAAGAAGATCTCACCCTGGCTGCTCTTGATCCGGTGCTGGTTCTGTGAATCTGCAATGCAGTTGATGTAAATCCTTTGAATAACAAAACTGGCAAAAACAAACAGAACCCCAAACAAAAAAGGAATGCAGGAAAAAACCTGGTGGTAAAGAAAATGCAGCCTGCGCTGTTAGGATAGTTGAAAAAGGAAAAATAAAAACTATATATTGAAAAATAATGAAGAAACAAGAAAGTATCGAAATACAACCAAAGATCCTAACAAACAAAGTGAGCAACAACCACACCCTTCTACTCCTTCCTTCAACTCCCCACCCCTAAAAACAGGAAACAGGAACTCAAGGCCTTCCCCATCAGGTGACTAGTGGAGGGAAAAAAGGAGCAAGCCCAAATAATTACCGTAAAACCCCTAGAAAAGGGTAATGAAAAGAATACAGGTAAAACAAACCAATTCAATTGAAACATATAGATGTCCTGAAAAGCTCTAAAAATAAGAGACAGGAATAACACTATAGGCGAGCGAAAATAAAGAGTTAATAATAAAAAAGAAAAGACATTGCCTGGCCAGGCTCTGCTATTCAGAATTATGAATAGCAGGTGATGCATTTCCTGCAACACTGTGTGTGGCTATTGCCACAACGTAAAAAAAATAAATAAATAAAAAATAATTCAAGTAATAGCGCCAGCCCTGCCCTGCTCTGCACAGGACCAATCAAGTTCACGCCACCACCACGTAAAAAAAAAAAAAAAAAAATTATTCAAGTAATAGCGCCAGCCCTGCCCTGCTCTGCACAGGACCAATCAAGTTCACGCCACCACCACGTAAAAAAAAAAAAACGATTCAATTAATAGCGCCAGCCCTGCCCTGCTCTGCACAGGACCAATCAAGTTCACGCCACCACCACATTAAAAAAAAAAAAAAAAATATTCAAGTAATAGCGCCAGCCCTGCCCTGCCTGCACAGGACCAATCAAGTTCACGCCACCACCACATTAAAAAAAAAAAAAAAAAATATTCAAGTAATAGCGCCAGCCCTGCCCTGCTCTGCACAGGACCAATCAAGTTCACGCCACCACCACGTGAAAAAAAAATAAAAAAATAAAAAAATTATTCAAGTAATAGCGCCAGCCCTGCCCTGCTCTGCATAGGACCAATCAAGTTCACGCCACCACCACGTAAAAAAAAAAAAAAAAAAAATTATTCAATTAATAGCGCCAGCACTGCCCTGCTCTGCACAGGACCAATCAAGTTCACGCCACCACCACGTAAAAAAAAAAAATAAAAAAAATAATTATTCAAGTAATAGCGCCAGCCCTGCCCTGCTCTGCACAGGACCATTCAAGTTCACGCCACCACCACGTAAAAAAAAAAAAAAAAAAATTATTCAATTAATAGCGCCAGCCCTGCCCTGCTCTGCACAGGACCAATCAAGTTCACGCCACCACCACGTAAAAAAAAAAAAAAAAAAAAATATTCAAGTAATAGCGCCAGCCCTGCCCTGCTCTGCACAGGACCAATCAATTTCACGCCACCACCACGTAAAAAAAAAAAAAAGATTCAAGTAATAACGCCAGCCCTGCCCTGCTCTGCACAGGACCAATCAAGTTCACGCCACCACCACGTAAATAAAAAAAAAAAAAAAAAAAAAATTATTGAAATAATAGCGCCAGCCCTGCCCTGCTCTGCACAGGACCAATCAAGTTCACGCCACCACCACGTAAAAAAAAAAAAATAATAATAATTATTCAATTAATAGCGCCAGCCCTGCCCTGCTCTGCCCTGCTCTGCACAGGACCAATCAAGTTCACGCCACCACCACGTAAGAAAAAAAAAAAAAATAAATAAAAATTATTCAAGTAATAACGCCAGCCCTGCCCTGCTCTGCCCTGCTCTGCACAGGACCAATCAAGTTCACGCCACCACCACGTAAAAAAAAAATAAAAAAATAAAAAAATTATTCAAGTAATAGCGCCAGCCCTGCCCTGCTCTGCATAGGACCAATCAAGTTCACGCCACCACCACGTAAAAAAAAAAAAAAAAAAAAATTATTCAATTAATAGCGCCAGCCCTGCCCTGCTCTGCATAGGACCAATCAAGTTCACGCCACCACCACGTAAAAAAATAAAAATAAAAAAAAATTATTCAATTAATAGCACCAGCCCTGGCCTGCTCTGCACAGGACCAATCAAGTTCACGCCACAACGACGTGAAAAAAAAAAAAAAAAAAAATTATTCAAGTAATAGCGCCAGCCCTGCCCTGCTCTGCACAGGACCAAACAAGTTCACGCCACCACCACGTAAAAAAAAAACAAAAAAAAAATTATTCAAGTAATAGCGCCAGCCCTGCCCTGCTCTGCACAGGACCAATCAAGTTCACGCCACCACCACGTAAAAAAAAAAAAAAAAATTATTCAATTAATAGCGCCAGCCCTGCCCTGCTCTGCACAGGACCAATCAAGTTCACGCCACCACCACGTAAAAAAAAAAAAAAAATATTCAAGTAATAGCGCCAGCCCTGCCCTGCTCTGCACAGGACCAATCAATTTCACGCCACCACCACGTAAAAAAAAAAAAGATTCAAGTAATAACGCCAGCCCTGCCCTGCTCTGCACAGGACCAATCAAGTTCACGCCACCACCACGTAAAAAAAAAAAAAAAAAAAAAAAATTATTGAAATAATAGCGCCAGCCCTGCCCTGCTCTGCACAGGACCAATCAAGTTCACGCCACCACCACGTAAAAAAAAAAAAAAAATTATTCAATTAATAGCGCCAGCCCTGCCCTGCTCGCCCTGCTCTGCACAGGACCAATCAACTTCACGCCACCACCACGTAAGAAAATAAAAAAAAAAATTATTCAAGTAATAGCGCCAGCCCTGCCCTGCTCGCCCTGCTCTGCACAGGACCAATCAAGTTCACGCCACCACCACGTAAAAAAAATAAAAATAAAAATAAAAATTATTCAAGTAATAACGCCAGCCCTGCCCTGCTCTGCCCTGCTCTGCACAGGACCAATCAAGTTCACGCCACCACCACGTAAAAAAAAAAAATAAAAAAATAAAAAAATTATTCAAGTAATAGCGCCAGCCCTGCCCTGCTCTGCATAGGACCAATCAAGTTCACGCCACCACCACGTAAAAAAAAAAAAAAAAAAAATTATTCAATTAATAGCGCCAGCCCTGCCCTGCTCTGCACAGGACCAATCAAGTTCACGCCACCACCACGTAAAAAAAAAAAATAAAAAAAATAATTATTCAAGTAATAACGCCAGCCCTGCCCTGCTCTGCACAGGACCAATCAAGTTCACGCCACCACCACGTAAAAAAAAAAAAAAAAAATTATTCAATTAATAGCGCCAGCCCTGCCCTGCTCTGCACAGGACCAATCAAGTTCACGCCACCACCACGTAAAAAAAAAAAAAAAAAAAAAATTATTCAATTAATAACGCCAGCCCTGCCCTGCTCTGCACAGGACCAATCAAGTTCACGCCACCACCACGTAAGAAAAAAAAAAAAAAAAAATTATTCAAGTAATAACGCCAGCCCTGCCCTGCTCTGCCCTGCTCTGCACAGGACCAATCAAGTTCACGCCACCACCACGTAAAAAAAAAAAAAAAAAAAAAATTCAATTAATAGCGCCAGCCCTGCCCTGCTCTGCACAAGACCAATCAAGTTCACGCCACCACCACGTAAGAAAAAAAAAAAAAAAAAATTATTGAAGTAATAGCACCAGCCCTGCCCTGCTCGCCCTGCTCTGCACAGGACCAATCAAGTTCACGCCACCACCACGTAAAAAAAAAATAAATAAATAAAGATTATTCAAGTAATAACGCCAGCCCTGCCCTGCTCTGCCCTGCTCTGCACAGGACCAATCAAGTTCACGCCACCACCACGTAAAAAAAAAAAAAAAAAAAAAATTCAATTAATAGCGCCAGCCCTGCCCTGCTCTGCACAAGACCAATCAAGTTCACGCCACCACCACGTAAAAAAAAAAAAAAAAAAAAAATTATTCAAGTAATAGTGCCAGCCCTGCCCTGCTCTGCACAGGACCAATCAAGTTCACGCCACCCCACGTAAAAAAAAATAAAAATAAAAAATTATTCAATTAATAGCGCTAGCCCTGCCCTGCTCTGCACAGGACCAATCAAGTTCACGCCACCACCATGTAAGAAAAAAAAAAAAAAAATTATTCAAGTAATAGCGCCAGCCCTGCCCTGCTCGCCCTGCTCTGCACAGGACCAATCAAGTTCACGCCACCACCACGTAAAAAAAAAAAATAAATAAATAAAAATTATTCAAGTAATAGCGCCAGCCCTGCCCTGCTCGCCCTGCTCTGCACAGGACCAATCAACTTCACGCCACCACCACGTAAGAAAAAAAAAAAAAAAAATTATTCAAGTAATAGCGCCAGCCCTGCCCTGCTCGCCCTGCTCTGCACAGGACCAATCAAGTTCACGCCACCACCACGTAAAAAAAATAAATAAATAAATAAAAATTATTCAAGTAATAACGCCAGCCCTGCCCTGCTCTGCCCTGCTCTGCACAGGACCAATCAAGTTCACGCCACCACCACGTAAAAAAAAAAAATAAATAAATAAAAAAATTATTCAAGTAATAGCGCCAGCCCTGCACTGCTCTGCATAGGACCAATCAAGTTCACGCCACCACCACGTAAAAAAAAAAAAATTATTCAAGTAATAGCGCCAGCCCTGCCCTGCTCTGCACAGGACCAATCAAGTTCACGCCACCCCACGTAAAAAAAAATAAAAATAAAAAATTATTCAATTAATAGCGCTAGCCCTGCCCTGCTCTGCACAGGACCAATCAAGTTCACGCCACCACCACGTAAAAAAAAAAAAAAAAAAAAAAAAATTATTCAATTAATAGCGCCAGCCCTGCCCTGCTCGCCCTGCTCTGCACAGGACCAATCAACTTCACGCCACCACCACGTAAGAAAAAAAAAAAAAAAAATTATTCAAGTAATAGCGCCAGCCCTGCCCTGCTCGCCCTGCTCTGCACAGGACCAATCAAGTTCACGCCACCACCACGTAAAAAAAAAATAAATAAAAATAAAAATTATTCAAGTAATAGCGCCAGCCCTGCCCTGCTCTGCATAGGACCAATCAAGTTCACGCCACCACCACGTAAAAAAAAAAAAAAAAAAATTATTCAATTAATAGCGCCAGCCCTGCCCTGCTCTGCACAGGACCAATCAAGTTCACGCCACCACCACGTAAAAAAAAAAAATAAAAAAAATAATTATTCAAGTAATAACGCCAGCCCTGCCCTGCTCTGCACAGGACCAATCAAGTTCACGCCACCACCACGTAAAAAAAAAAAAAAAAAAATTATTCAATTAATAGCGCCAGCCCTGCCCTGCTCTGCACAGGACCAATCAAGTTCACGCCACCACCACGTAAAAAAAAAAAAAAAAAAAAAATTATTCAATTAATAGCGCCAGCCCTGCCCTGCTCTGCACAGGACCAAACAAGTTCACGCCACCACCACGTAAAAAAAAAACAAAAAAAAAATTATTCAAGTAATAGCGCCAGCCCTGCCCTGCTCTGCACAGGACCAATCAAGTTCACGCCACCACCACGTAAAAAAAAAAAAAAAAATTATTCAATTAATAGCGCCAGCCCTGCCCTGCTCTGCACAGGACCAATCAAGTTCACGCCACCACCACGTAAAAAAAAAAAAAAAAAAAAAATATTCAAGTAATAGCGCCTGCCCTGCCCTGCTCTGCACAGGACCAATCAATTTCACGCCACCACCACGTAAAAAAAAAAAAAAAGATTCAAGTAATAACGCCAGCCCTGCCCTGCTCTGCACAGGACCAATCAAGTTCACGCCACCACCACGTAAAAAAAAAAAAAAAAAAAAAAAAATTATTGAAATAATAGCGCCAGCCCTGCCCTGCTCTGCACAGGACCAATCAAGTTCACGCCACCACCACGTAAAAAAAAAAAAAAAAAAAAAAATGATTCAATTAATAGCGCCAGCCCTGCCCTGCTCTGCCCTGCTCTGCACAGGACCAATCAAGTTCACGCCAACACCACGTAAGAAAAAAAAAAAAAAAAAATTATTGAAGTAATAGCGCCAGCCCTGCCCTGCTCGCCCTGCTCTGCACAGGACCAATCAAGTTCACGCCACCACCACGTAAAAAAAAAAAAAAAAAAAAAAAAATTATCAAGTAATAACGCCAGCCCTGCCCTGCTCTGCCCTGCTCTGCACAGGACCAATCAAGTTCACGCCACCACCACGTAAAAAAAAAAAAAAAAAAAAAAAATTCAATTAATAGCGCCAGCCCTGCCCTGCTCTGCACAAGACCAATCAAGTTCACGCCACCACCACGTAAAAAAAAAAAAAAAAAAAAAAAATATTCAAGTAATAGCGCCAGCCCTGCCCTGCTCTGCACAGGACCAATCAAGTTCACGCCACCACACGTAAAAAAAAATAAAAATAAAAAATTATTCAATTAATAGCGCCAGCCCTGCCCTGCTCTGCACAGGACCAATCAAGTTCACGCCACCACCACGTAAAAAAAAAAAAAAAAAAAAATGATTCAATTAATAGCGCCAGCCCTGCCCTGCTCTGCCCTGCTCTGCACAGGACCAATGAAGTTCACGCCACCACCACGTAAGAAAAAAAAAAAAAAAAAATTATTGAAGTAATAGCACCAGCCCTGCCCTGCTCGCCCTGCTCTGCACAGGACCAATCAAGTTCACGCCACCACCACGTAAAAAAAAAATAAAAAAAATAAAGATTATTCAAGTAATAACGCCAGCCCTGCCCTGCTCTGCCCTGCTCTGCACAGGACCAATCAAGTTCACGCCACCACCACGTAAAAAAAAAAAAAAAAATTATTCAAGTAATAGCGCCAGCCCTGCCCTGCTCTGCACAGGACCAATCAAGTTCACGCCACCACCACGTAAAAAAAAAAAAAAAAAAAAAATTATTCAATTAATAGCGCCAGCCCTGCCCTGCTCTGCACAGGACCAATCAAGTTCACGCCACCACCACGTAAAAAAAAAAAAATATTCAAGTAATAGCGCCAGCCCTGCCCTGCTCTGCACAGGACCAATCAAGTTCACGCCACCACCACGTAAAAAAAAAAAAAAAAAAAACAATTATGCAAGTAATAGCGCCAGCCCTGCCCTGCTCTGCACAGGGCCAATCAAGTTCACGCCACCAGCACGTAAGAAAAAAAAAAAAAAAAATTATTCAAGTAATAGCGCCAGCCCTGCACTGCTCGCCCTGTTCTGCACAGGACCAATCAAGTTCACGCCACCACCATGTAAAAAAAAAAAAAAATATTATTCAAGTAATAGCGCCAGCCCTGCCCTGCTCTAGGACCAATCAAGTTCATGCCACCACCACGTAAAAAAAAAAAAAAAAAAAAAAAAATTATTCAAGTAATAGCGCCAGCCCTGCCCTGCTCTGCACAGGACCAATCAAGTTCAGGCCACCACCACGTAAAAAAAAAAAAAAAAAAAAAAAATTATTCAAGTAATAGCGCCAGCCCTACCCTGCTCGCCCTGCTCTGCACAGGACCAATCAAGTTCACGCCACCACCACGTAAAAAAAAAAAAAAAAAAAATTATTCAAGTAATAGCGCCAGCCCTGCCCTGCTCTGCACAGGACCAATCAAGTTCACGCCACCACCACGTAAAAAAAAAAAAAAAAAAAAATTATTCAAGTAATAGCGCCAGCCCTGCCCTGCTCTGCACAGGACCAAACAAGTTCACGCCACCACCACGTACAAAAAATAAATAAATAAATTATTGAAGTAATAGCGCCAG
This sequence comes from Acipenser ruthenus, assembly GCF_902713425.1. Classification (NCBI taxonomy): domain Eukaryota; kingdom Metazoa; phylum Chordata; class Actinopteri; order Acipenseriformes; family Acipenseridae; genus Acipenser; species Acipenser ruthenus. The sequence continues at coordinate 103,824 of NC_081222.1, forward strand.
CCCTGCCCTGCTCGCCCTGCTCGCACTGCTCTGCACAGGACCAATCAAGTTCACGCCACCACCACGTAAAAAAAAAAATTATTGAAGTAATAGCGCCAGCCCTGCCCTGCGCCCTACTCGCCCTGCTCTGCACATGACCAATCAAGTTCACGCCACCACCATGTAAAAAAAAAAAAAAAAAAAATTATTCAAGTAATAGCGCCAGCCCTGCCCTGCTCTGCACAGGACCAATCAAGTTCACGCCACCACCACGTACAAAAAAAAAAAAAAAAAAATTATTGAAGTAATAGCGCCAGCCCTGCCCTGCTCGCCCTGCTCTGCACAGGACCAATGAAGTTCACGCCACCACCACGTAAAAAAAAAAAAAATTATTCAAGTAATAGCGCCAGCCCTGCCCTGCTCGCCCTGCTCTGCACAGGACCAATCAAGTTCACGCCACCACCACGTAAAAAAAAAAAAAAAAATAATTATTCAAGTAATAGCGCCAGCCCTGCCCTGCTCTGCCCTGCTCTGCACAGGACCAATCAAGTTCATGCCACCACCACGTAAAAAAAAAAAATTATTCAAGTAATAGCGCCAGCCCTGCCCTGCTCTGCACAGGACCAATCAAGTTCACGCCACCACCACGTAAAAAAAAAAAAATATTGAAGTAATAGCGCCAGCCCTGCCCTGCTCTGCACAGGACCAATCAAGTTCACGCCACCACCACGTAAAAAATAAATAAATAAATTATTCACGTAATAACGCCAGCTCTGCCCTGCTCTGCACAGGACCAATCAAGTTCACGCCACCACCACGTAAAAAAAAAAATTATTGAAGTAATAGCGCCAGCCCTGCCCTGCTCGCCCTGCTCTGCACAGGACCAATCAAGTTCACGCCACCACCACGTAAAAAAAATAAATAAATAAAAAATTATTCAAGTAATAGCGCCAGCCCTGTCCTGCCCTGCTCTGCACAGGACCAATCAAGTTCACGCCACCACCACGTAAAAAAAAAAAAAAAAATTATTCAAGTAATAGCGCCAGCCCTGCCCTGCTCTGCCCTGCTCTGCACAGGACCAATCAAGTTCATGCCACCACCACGTAAAAAAAAAAAATTATTCAAGTAATAGCGCCAGCCCTGCCCTGCTCTGCACAGGAAAAAACAAGTTCACGCCACCACCACGTAAAAAAAAAAAAAAAAAAAAAATTATTCAATTAATAGCGCCAGCCCTGCCCTGCTCTGCACAGGACCAATCAAGTTCACGCCACCACCACGTAAAAAAAAAAAAATATTCAATTAATAGCGCCAGCCCTGCCCTGCTCTGCACAGGACCAATCAAGTTCACACCACCACCACGTAAAAAAAAAAAAATATTGAAGTAATAGCGCCAGCCCTGCCCTGCTCTGCACAGGACCAATCAAGTTCACGCCACCACCACGTAAAAAAAAAAAATTATTCAAGTAATAGCGCCAGCCCTGCCCTGCTCTGCACAGGACTAATCAAGTTCACGCCACCACCACGTACAAAAAAAAAAAAAAAAAAATTATTCAAGTAATAGCGCCAGCCCTGCCCTGCTCTGCACAGGACCAATCAAGTTCACGCCACCACCACGTACAAAAAAAAAAAAAAAAAAATTTATTGAAGTAATAGCGCCAGCCCTGCCCTGCTCTGCACAGGACCAATCAAGTTCACGCCACCACCACGTAAAAAAAAAAAAATTATTGAAGTAATAGCGCCAGCCCTGCCCTGCTCGCCCTACTCGCCCTGCTCTGCACATGACCAATCAAGTTCACGCCACCACCACGTAAAAAAAAAAAAAAAAAATTTATTCAAGTAATAGCGCCAGCCCTGCCCTGCTCTGCACAGGACCAATCAAGTTCACGCCACCACCACTTAAAAAAAAAAAAAAAAAAAAAAAATTATTCAAGTAATAGCGCCAGCCCTGCCCTGCTCTGCACAGGACCAATCAAGTTCACGCCACCACCACGTACAAAAAAAAAAAAAAAAAAAAAATTATTGAAGTAATAGCGCCAGCCCTGCCCTGCTCGCCCTGCTCGCCCTGCTCTGCACAGGACCAATCAAGTTCACGCCACCACCACGTAAAAAAAATAAAATTATTCAAGTAATAGCGCCAGCCCTGCCCTGCTCTGCACAGGACCAATCAAGTTCACGCCACCACCACGTAAAAAAAAAAAAAATTATTGAAGTAATAGAGCCAGCCCTGCCCTGCTCGCCCTGCTCGCCCTGCTCTGCACAGGACCAATCAAGTTCACGCCACCACCACGTAAAAAAAATAAAATTATTCAAGTAATAGCGCCAGCCCTGCCCTGCTCTGCACAGGACCAATCAAGTTCACGCCACCACCACGTAAAAAAAAAAAAAATTATTGAAGTAATAGAGCCAGCCCTGCCCTGCTCGCCCTACTCGCCCTACTCTGCACATGACCAATCAAGTTCACGCCACCACCACGTAAAAAAAAAAAATTATTCAAGTAATAGCACCAGCACTGCCCTGCTCTGCACAGGACCAATCAAGTTCATGCCACCACCACGTAAAAAAAAAAAAATTATTGAAGTAATAGCGCCAGCCCTGCCCTGCTCGCCCTACTCGCCCTGCTCTGCACATGACCAATCAAGTTCACGCCACCACCACGTAAAAAAAAAAAATTATTCAAGTAATAGCACCAGCCCTGCCCTGCTCTGCACAGGACCAATCAAGTTCACGCCACCACCACGTAAAAAAAAAAAATTATTGAAGTAATAGCGCCAGCCGTGCCCTGCTCGCCCTGCTCTGTACAGGACCAATCAAGTTCACGCCACCACCACGTAAAAAAAAAAAAAAAAAAAAAAAAAAAAAAAAATTATTCAAGTAATAGCGCCAGCCCTGCCCTGCCCTGCTCTGCACAGGACCAATCAAGTTCACGCCACCACCACGTAAAAAAAAAAAAAAAAAAATTATTCAATTAATAGCGCCAGCCCTGCCCTGCTCTGCACAGGACCAATCAAGTTCACGCCACCACCACGTAAAAAAAAAAAAATTATTGAAGTAATAGCGCCAGCCCTGCCCTGCTCGCCCTGCTCTGCACAGGACCAATCAAGTTCACGCCACCACCACGTAAAAAAAAAAAAAATTATTCAAGTAATAGCGCCAGCCCTGCCCTGCCCTGCTCTGCACAGGACCAATCAAGTTCACGCCACCACCACGTAAAAAAAAAAAAAAAAAAAAAAAACAATTATTCAAGTAATAGCGCCAGCCCTGCCCTGCTCTGCATAGGACCAATCAAGTTCACGCCACCACCACGTAAAAAAAAAAAAAAAAAAAAAATTATTCAAGTAATAGCGCCAACCCTGCCCTGCTCGCCCTGCTCTGCACAGGACCAATCAAGTTCACGCCACCACCACGTAAAAAAAAAAAAAAAAAATTATTCAATTAATAGCGCCAGCCCTGCCCTGCCCTGCTCTGCACAGGACCAATCAAGTTCACGCCACCACCACGTAAAAAAAAAAAAAAAAAAAAAAAAAATTATTCAAGTAATAGCGCCAGCCCTGCCCTGCTCTGCATAGGACCAATCAAGTTCACGCCACCACCACGTAAAAAAAAAAAAAAAAAAAAAAATTATTCAAGTAATAGCGCCAACCCTGCCCTGCTCGCCCTGCTCTGCACAGGACCAATCAAGTTCACGCCACCACCACGTA
>NC_081222.1:112500-120000 GCF_902713425.1 Acipenser ruthenus
CTGCCCTGCTCTGCACAGGACCAATCAAGTTCACGCCACCACCACGTAAAAAAAAAAAAAAAAAAAATTATTCAAGTAATAGCGCCAGCCCTGCTCTGCTCTGCACAGGACCAATCAAGTTCATGCCACCACCACGTAAAAAAAAAAAAATGATTCAAGTAATAACGCCAGCCCTGCCCTGCTCTGCACAGGACCAATCAAGTTCACGCCACCACCACGTAAAAAAAAAAAAAATAATTATTCAATTAATAGCGCCAGCCCTGCCCTGCTCTGCACAGGACCAATCCAGTTCACGCCACCACGACGTAAAAAAAAAAAAAAAAAAATTATTCAAGTAATAGCGCCAGCCCTGCCCTGCTCGCCCTGCTCTGCACAGGACCAATCAAGTTCACGCCACCACCACGTAAAAAAAAAAAAAAAAAAAATTATTCAATTAATAGCGCCAGCCCTGCCCTGCTCTGCACAGGACCAATCAAGTTCACGCCACCACCACGTAAAAAAAAAAAAAATATTCAATTAATAGCGCCAGCCCTGCCCTGCTCTGCACAGGACCAATCAAGTTCACACCACCACCACGTTAAAAAAAAATATATATTATTCAATTAATAGCGCCAGCCCTGTCCTGCTCTGCACAGGACCAATCAAGTTCACGCCACCACCACGTAAAAAAAAAAAAAAAATTATTCAAGTAATAGCTCCAGCCCTGCCCTGCTCTGCACAGGACCAATCAAGTTCACGCCACCACCACGTAAAAAAAAAAAAAAAAAAATTTCAATTAATAGCGCCAGCCCTGCCCTGCTCTGCACAGGACCAATCAAGTTCACGCCACCACCACGTAAAAAAAAAAAAAAAAAAAAAATTATTCAAGTAATAGCGCCAGCCCTGCCCTGCTCTGCACAGGACCAATCAAGTTCATGCCACCACCACGTAAAAAAAAAAAAAAAATTATTCAATTAATAGCGCCAGCCCTGCCCTGCTCTGCACAGAACCAATCAAGTTCACGCCACCACCATGTAAAAAAAAAAATAATAATAATAATATTCAAGTAATAGCACCAGCCCTGCCCTGCTCTGCCCTGCTCTGCACAGGACCAATCAAGTTCACGCCACCACCACGTAAAAAAAAAAAAAAAAAAATTATTGAAGTAATAGCGCCAGCCCTGAACTGCTCGCCCTGCTCTGCACAGGACCAATCAAGTTCACAACACCACCACGTAAAAAAAATAAATAAATAAAAATAATTATTCAAGTAATAGCACCAGCCCTGCCCTGCTCTGCCCTGCTCTGCACAGGACCAATCAAGTTCACGCCACCACCACGTAAAAAAAAAAAAAAAAAAAATTCAACTAATAGCGAAAGCCCTGCCCTGCTCTGCACAGGACCAATCAAGTTCACGCCACCACCACGTAAAAAAAAAACAAAAAATTATTCAAGTAATAGCTCCAGCCCTGCCCTGCTCTGCACAGGACCAATCAAGTTCACGCCACCACCACGTAAAAAAAAAAAAAAAAAAATTTCAATTAATAGCGCCAGCCCTGCCCTGCTCTGCACAGGACCAATCAAGTTCACGCCACCACCACGTAAAAAAAAAAAAAAAAAAAAAAAATTATTCAAGTAATAGCGCCAGCCCTGCCCTGCTCTGCACAGGACCAATCAAGTTCATGCCACCACCACGTAAAAAAAAAAAAAAAATTATTCAATTAATAGCGCCAGCCCTGCCCTGCTCTGCACAGGACCAATCAAGTTCACGCCACCACCATGTAAAAAAAAAAATAATAATAATAATATTCAAGTAATAGCACCAGCCCTGCCCTGCTCTGCCCTGCTCTGCACAGGACCAATCAAGTTCACGCCACCACCACGTAAAAAAAAAAAAATAAAAAATTATTGAAGTAATAGCGCCAGCCCTGAACTGCTCGCCCTGCTCTGCACAGGACCAATCAAGTTCACAACACCACCACGTAAAAAAAATAAATAAATAAAAATAATTATTCAAGTAATAGCACCAGCCCTGCCCTGCTCTGCCCTGCTCTGCACAGGTCCAATCAAGTTCACGCCACCACCACGTAAAAAAAAAAAAAAAAAAAAATTCAACTAATAGCGAAAGCCCTGCCCTGCTCTGCACAGGACCAATCAAGTTCACGCCACCACCACGTAAAAAAAAAAAAAAAAAAATTATTCAACTAATAGCGAAAGCCCTGCCCTGCTCTGCACAGGACCAATCAAGTTCACGCCACCACCACGTAAAAAAAAAAAAAAAAAAAAATTATTGAAGTAATAACGCAAGCCCTGCCCTGCTCTGACCTGCTCTGCACAGGACCAATCAAGTTCACGCCACCACCACGTAAAAAAAAAAAAAAAAAAAAAAAAATGATTCAATTAATAGCGCCAGCCCTGCCCTGCTCTGCACAGGACCAATCAAGTTCACGACACCACCACGTAAAAAAAAAAAAAAAAAAATTATTCAAGTAATAACGCCAGCCCTGCCCTGCTCTGCACAGGACCAATCAAGTTCACGCCACCACCACGTAAAAAAAAAAAAAAAAAAAAAAATTATTCAAGTAATAGCACCAGCCCTGCCCTGCTCTGACCTGCTCTGCACAGGACCAATCAAGTTCACGCTACCACCACGTAAAAAAAAAAAAAAAAAAAAAAAATGATTCAAGTAATAGCGCCAGCCCTGCCCTGCTCTGCACAGGACCAATCAAGTTCACGCCACCACCACGTAAAAAAAAAAAAAAAAAAAAATTATTCAATTAATAGCGCCAGCCCTGCCCTGCTCTGCACAGGACCAATCAAGTTCACGCCACCACCACGTAAAAAAAAAAAAAAAAAATTATTCAATTAATAGCGCCAGCCCTGCCCTGCTCTGCACAGGACCAATCAAGTTCACGCCACCACCACGTAAAAAAAAAAAAAAAAAATTATTCAATTAATAGCGCCAGCCCTGCCCTGCTCTGCACAGGACCAATCAAGTTCACGCCACCACCATGTAAAAAAAAAATAATAATAATAATATTCAAGTAATAGCACCAGCCCTGCCCTGCTCTGCCCTGCTCTGCACAGGACCAATCAAGTTCACGCCACCACCACATAAAAAAAAAAAAAAAAAAATTATTGAAGTAATAGCGCCAGCCCTGCCCTGCTCTGCCCTGCTCTGCACAGGACCAATCAAGTTCACGCCACCACCACATAAAAAAAAAAAAAAAAAAAAAAAAAATATTCAACTAATAGCGCCAGCCCTGCCCTGCTCTGCACAGGACCAATCAAGTTCACGCCACCACCACGTAAAAAAAAAAAAAAAAAAAAAATTATTCAACTTATAGCGAAAGCCCTGCCCTGCTCTGCACAGGACCAATCAAGTTCACGCCACCACCACGTAAAAAAAAAAAAAAAAAAATATTCAAGTAATAGCGCCAGCCCTGCCCTGCTCTGCACAGGACCAATCAAGTTCACGCCACCACCACGTAAAAAAAAAAAAAAAAAAATTATTCAATTAATAGCGCCAGCCCTGCCCTGCTCTGCACAGGACCAATCAAGTTCACGCCACCACCATGTAAAAAAAAAATAATAATAATAATATTCAAGTAATAGCACCAGCCCTGCCCTGCTCTGCCCTGCTCTGCACAGGACCAATCAAGTTCACGCCACCACCACATAAAAAAAAAAAAAAAAAAATTATTGAAGTAATAGCGCCAGCCCTGAACTGCTCGCCCTGCTCTGCACAGGACCAATCAAGTTCACGACACCACCACGTAAAAAAAATAAATAAATAAAAATAATTATTCAAGTAATAGCACCAGCCCTGCCCTGCTCTGCCCTGCTCTGCACAGGACCAATCAAGTTCACGCCACCACCACATAAAAAAAAAAAAAAAAAAAAAAAAAATATTCAACTAATAGCGAAAGCCCTGCCCTGCTCTGCACAGGACCAATCAAGTTCACGCCACCACCACGTAAAAAAAAAAAAAAAAAAAAAATTATTCAACTTATAGCGAAAGCCCTGCCCTGCTCTGCACAGGACCAATCAAGTTCACGCCACCACCACGTAAAAAAAAAAATAATAATTATTCAAGTAATAGCGCCAGCCCTGCCCTGCTCTGCACAGGACCAATCAAGTTCATGCCACCACCACATAAAAAAAAAAAAAATTAAAAAAAATTATTCAAGTAATAGCAACAGCCCTGCCCTGCTCTGCACAGGACCAATCAAGTTCACGCCACCACCATGTAAAAAAAAAAATAAAATAAAAATATTCAAGTAATAGCGCCAGCCCTGCCCTGCTCTGCACAGGACCAATCAAGTTCACGCCACCACCAAGTAAAAAAAAAAAAAAAAAAATATTCAAGTAATAGCGCCAGCCCTGCCCTGCTCTGCCCTGCTCTGCACAGTACCAATCAAGTTCACGCCACCACCACGTAAAAAAAAAAAAAAAAAAATATTATTCAATTAATAGCGCCAGCCCTGCCCTGCTCTGCACAGGACCAATCAAGTTCACGCCACCACCACGTAATAAAAAAAAAAAAAAAATTATTCAATTAATAGCGCCAGCCCTGCCCTGCTCTGCACAGGACCAATCAAGTTCACGCCACCACCATGTAAAAAAAAAAAAAAAAAAAAAAAATATTCAAGTAATAGCACCAGCCCTGCCCTGCTCTGCCCTGCTCTGCACAGGACCAATCAAGTTCACGCCACCACCACATAAAAAAAAAAAAAAAAAAAAAAAAATATTCAACTAATAGCGAAAGCCCTGCCCTGCTCTGCACAGGACCAATCAAGTTCACGCCACCACCACGTAAAAAAAAAAAAAAAAAAAAAAATTATTCAACTTATAGCGAAAGCCCTGCCCTGCTCTGCACAGGACCAATAAAGTTCACGCCACCACCATGTAAAAAAAAAAAAAATAATAATTATTCAACTAATAGCGAAAGCCCTGCCCTGCTCTGCACAGGACCAATCAAGTTCACGCCACCACCACGTAAAAAAAAAAAAAAAAAATTATTCAAGTAATAGCGCCAGCCCTGCCGTGCTCTGCACAGGACCAATCAAGTTCACGCCACCACCACATAAAAAAATAAAATAAAAAAAATTATTCAAGTAATAGCAACAGCCCTGCCCTGCTCTGCCCTGCTCTGCACAGGACCAATCAAGTTCACGCCACCACCATGTAAAAAAAAAAAAAAAAAAAAAAATATTCAAGTAATAGCACCAGCCCTGCCCTGCTCTGCACAGGACCAATCAAGTTCACGCCACCACCACGTAAAAAAAAAAAAAAAAAAAAAAATTATTGAAGTAATAGCGCCAGCCCTGAACTGCTCGCCCTGCTCTGCACAGGACCAATCAAGTTCACGACACCACCACGTAAAAAAAAAAAATAAATAAAAATAATTATTCAAGTAATAGCACCAGCCCTGCCCTGCTCTGCCCTGCTCTGCACAGGACCAATCAAGTTCACGCCACCACCACGTAAAAAAAAAAAAAAAAAAAATATTCAACTAATAGCGAAAGCCCTGCCCTACTCTGCTCAGGACCAATCAAGTTCACGCCACCACCACGTAAAAAAAAAAAAAAAAAAAAAAAATTATTCAACTAATAGCGAAAGTCCTGCCCTGCTCTGCACAGGACCAATCAAGTTCACGCCACCACCACGTAAAAAAAAAAAAAATTATTCAAGTAATAGCGCCAGCCCTGCCCTGCTCTGCACAGGACCAATCAAGTTCACGCCACCACCACGTAAAAAAAAAAAAAAAAAAAAAATTATTCAAGTAATAGCACCAGCCCTGGCTCTGCCCTGCTCTGCACAGGACCAATCAAGTTCACGCCACCACCACATAAAAAAAAAAAAAAAAAATTATTGAAGTAATAGCGCCAGCCCTGAACTGCTCGCCCTGCTCTGCACAGGACCAATCAAGTTCACGACACCACCACGTAAAAAAAATAAATAAATAAAAATAATTATTCAAGTAATAGCACCAGCCCTGCCCTGCTCTGCCCTGCTCTGCACAGGACCAATCAAGTTCACGCCACCACCACATAAAAAAAAAAAAAAAAAAAAAAAAATATTCAACTAATAGCGAAAGCCCTGCCCTGCTCTGCACAGGACCAATCAAGTTCACGCCACCACCACGTAAAAAAAAAAAAAAAAAAAAAAATTATTCAACTTATAGCGAAAGCCCTGCCCTGCTCTGCACAGGACCAATCAAGTTCACGCCACCACCACGTAAAAAAAAAAAAAAAAAAATTATTCAAGTAATAGCGCCAGCCCTGCCCTGCTCTGCACAGGACCAATCAAGTTCACGCCACCACCACATAAAAAAAAAAAAAATTAAAAAAAATTATTCAAGTAATAGCAACAGCCCTGCCCTGCTCTGCCCTGCTCTGCACAGGACCAATCAAGTTCACGCCACCACCATGTAAAAAAAATAATAAAATAAAAAAATTCAAGTAATAGCGCCAGCCCTGCCCTGCTCTGCACAGGACCAATCAAGTTCACGCCACCACCACGTAAAAAAAAAAAAAAAAAATTATTCAAGTAATAGCGCCAGCCCTGCCCTGCTCTGCCCTGCTCTGCACAGTACCAATCAAGTTCACGCCACCACCACGTAAAAAAAAAAAAAAAAAAATATTATTCAATTAATAGCGCCAGCCCTGCCCTGCTCTGCACAGGACCAATCAAGTTCACGCCACCACCACGTAATAAAAAAAAAAAAAAAATTATTCAATTAATAGCGCCAGCCCTGCCCTGCTCTGCACAGGACCAATCAAGTTCACGCCACCACCATGTAAAAAAAAAAAAAAAAAAAAAAAATATTCAAGTAATAGCACCAGCCCTGCCCTGCTCTGCCCTGCTCTGCACAGGACCAATCAAGTTCACGCCACCACCACGTAAAAAAAAAATAAATAAAAAAAATATTCAACTAATAGCGAAAGCCCTGCCCTGCTCTGCACAGGACCAATCAAGTTCACGCCACCACCATGTAAAAAAAAAAAATAATAATAATTATTCAACTAATAGCGAAAGCCCTGCCCTGCTCTGCACAGGACCAATCAAGTTCACGCCACCACCACGTAAAAAAAAAAATAATAAATTATTCAAGTAATAGCGCCAGCCCTGCCCTGATCTGCACAGGACCAATCAAGTTCACGCCACCACCACATAAAAAAAAAAAAATAAAAAAAATTATTCAAGTAATAGCAACAGCCCTGCCCTGCTCTGCCCTGCTCTGCACAGGACCAATCAAGTTCACGCCACCACCATGTAAAAAAAAAAAAAAAAAAAAAAATATTCAAATAATAGCACCAGCCCTGCCCTGCTCTGCCCTGCTCTGCACAGGACCAATCAAGTTCACGCCACCACCACGTAAAAAAAAAAAAAAAAAAAAAATTATTGAAGTAATAGCGCCAGCCCTGAACTGCTCGCCCTGCTCTGCACAGGACCAATCAAGTTCACGACACCACCACGTAAAAAAAATAAATAAATAAAAATAATTATTCAAGTAATA
>NC_081222.1:122500-125000 GCF_902713425.1 Acipenser ruthenus
CCAATCAAGTTCACGCCACCACCACGTAAAAAAAAAAAAAAAAAAAAATTATTCAAGTAATAGCGCCAGCCCTGCCCTGCTCTGCACAGGACCAATCAAGTTCACGCCACCACCACGTAAAAAAAAAAAAAAAAAAAAATTATTCAAGTAATAGCGCCAGCCCTGCCCTGCTCTGCACAGGACCAATCAAGTTCACGCCACCACCACGTAAAAAAAAAAAAAAAAAAAAATTATTCAAGTAATAACGCCAGCCCTGCCCTGCTCTGCACAGGACCAATCAAGTTCGCGCCACCACCACGTAAAAAAAAAAAAAAAAAAAAAAAATTATTCAAGTAATAGCGCCAGCCCTGCCCTGCTCTGCACAGGACCAATCAAGTTCACGCCACCACCATGTAAAAAAAAAAAAAAAAAAAAAAAATTATTCAAGTAATAGCGCCAGCCCTACCCTGCTCGCCCTGCTCTGCACAGGACCAATCAAGTTCACGCCACCACCATGTAAAAAAAAAAAAAATAATAATAATATTCAAGTAATAGCACCAGCCCTGCCCTGCTCTGCCCTGCTCTGCACAGGACCAATCAAGTTCACGCCACCACCACGTGAAAAAAAAAAAAAAAAAAAATTATTCAAGTAATAGCGCCAGCCCTGCCCTGCTCTGCACAGGACCAATCAAGTTCACGCCACCACCACGTAAAAAAAAAAAAAAAAAAAAAAATTATTCAAGTAATAGCACCAGCCCTGGCTCTGCCCTGCTCTGCACAGGACCAATCAAGTTCACGCCACCACCACGTAAAAAAAAAAAAAAAAAAAAAAAATTATTCAAGTAATAGCGCCAGCCCTGCCCTGCTCTGCACAGGACCAATCAAGTTCACGCCACCACCATGTAAAAAAAAAAAAAAAAAAAAAAAATTATTCAAGTAATAGCGCCAGCCCTACCCTGCTCGCCCTGCTCTGCACAGGACCAATCAGGTTCACACCACCACCATGTAAAAAAAAAAAAATAATAATAATATTCAAGTAATAGCACCAGCCCTGCCCTGCTCTGCCCTGCTCTGCACAGGACCAATCAAGTTCACGCCACCACCACGTAAAAAAAAAAAAAAAAAATATTGAAGTAATAGCGCCAGCCCTGAACTGCTCGCCCTGCTCTGCACAGGACCAATCAAGTTCACGCCACCACCACGTAAAAAAAATAAATAAATAAAAATAATTATTCAAGTAATAGCACCAGCCCTGCCCTGCTCTGCCCTGCTCTGCACAGGACCAATCAAGTTCACGCCACCACCACGTGAAAAAAAAAAAAAAAAAAAAATTATTCAAGTAATAGCGCCAGCCCTGCCCTGCTCTGCACAGGACCAATCAAGTTCACGCCACCACCACGTAAAAAAAAAAAAAAAAAAAAATTATTCAAGTAATAGCGAAAGCCCTGCCCTGCTCTGCACAGGACCAATCAAGTTCACACCACCACCACGTAAAAAAAAAAAAAAAAAAAATTATTCAAGTAATAGCACCTGCCCTGCCCTGCTCTGCCCTGCTCTGCACAGGACCAATCAAGTTCACGCCACCACCACGTAAAAAAAAAAAAAAAAAAAAAAATTATTCAAGTAATAGCGCCAGCCCTGCCCTGCTCTGCACAGGACCAATCAAGTTCACGCCACCACCATGTAAAAAAAAAAAAAAAAAAAAAAATTATTCAAGTAATAGCGCCAGCCCTACCCTGCTCGCCCTGCTCTGCACAGGACCAATCAAGTTCACGCCACCACCACGTAAAAAAAAAAAAAAAAAAAATATTCAAGTAATAGCGCCAGCCCTGCCCTGCTCTGCACAGGACCAATCAAGTTCACGCCACCACCACGTAAAAAAAAAAAAAAAAAAAAAAATTATTCAAGTAAGCACCAGCCCTGGCTCTGCCCTGCTCTGCACAGGACCAATCAAGTTCACGCCACCACCACGTAAAAAAAAAAAAAAAAAAAAATTATTCAAGTAATAGCGCCAGCCCTGCCCTGCTCTGCACAGGACTAATCAAGTTCACGCCACCACCACGTAAAAAAAAAAAAAAAAAAAAATTATTCAAGTAATAACGCCAGCCCTGCCCTGCTCTGCACAGGACCAATCAAGTTCACGCCACCACCATGTAAAAAAAAAAAAAAAAAAAAAAATTATTCAAGTAATAGCGCCAGCCCTACCCTGCTCGCCCTGCTCTGCACAGGACCAATCAAGTTCACGCCACCACCACGTAAAAAAAAAAAAAAAAAAAAATTATTCAACTAATAGCGAAAGCCCTGCCCTGCTCTGCACAGGACCAATCAAGTTCACGCCACCACCACGTAAAAAAAAAAAAAAAAAAAAAATATTCAAGTATAGCGCCAGCCCTGCCCTGCTCTGCACAGGACCAATCAAGTTCACGCCACCACCACGTAAAAAAAAAAAAAAAAATTATTCAAGTAATAACGCCAGCCCTGCCCTGCTCTGCCCTGCTCTGCACAGTACCAATCAAGTTCA
>NC_081222.1:127500-145000 GCF_902713425.1 Acipenser ruthenus
GGACCAATCAAGTTCACACCACCACCACGTAAAAAAAAAAAAAAAAAAAATTATTCAAGTAATAGCACCTGCCCTGCCCTGCTCTGCCCTGCTCTGCACAGGACAAATCAAGTTCACGCCACCACCACGTAAAAAAAAATAAAATAAAATAAAATATTCAAGTAATAACACCAGCCCTGCCCTGCTCTGCCCTGCTCTGCACAGGACCAATCAAGTTCACGCCAACACCACGTAAAAAAAAAAAAAAAAAAAAAATTATTCAACTAATAGCGAAAGCCCTGCCCTGCTCTGCACAGGACCAATCAAGTTCACGCCACCACCACGTAAAAAAAAAAAAAGATTATTCAATTAATAGCACCAGCCCTGCCCTGCTCTGCACAGGACCAATCAAGTTCACGCCACCACCACGTAAAAAAAAAAAAAAAAAAAAAAAATTATTCAAGTAATAGCGCCAGCCCTGCCCTGCTCTGCACAGGACCAATCAAGTTCACGCCACCACCACGTTAAAAAAAAAAAAAAAAAAATATTCAAGTAATAGCGCCAGCCCTGCCCTGCTCTGCCCTGCTCTGCACAGTACCAATCAAGTTCACGCCACCACCATGTAAAAAAAAAAAAAAAAAAAATTCAATTAATAGCGCCAGCCCTGCCCTGCTCTGCACAGGACCAATCAAGTTCACGCCACCACCACATAAAAAAAAAAAAAATATTCAAGTAATAGCACCAGCCCTGCCCTGCTCTGCCCTGCTCTGCACAGGACCAATCAAGTTCACGACACCACCACGTAAAAAAAATAAAATAAATAATATTATTCAATTAATAGCGCCAGCCCTGCCCTGCTCTGCCCTGCTCTGCACAGGACCAATCAAGTTCACGCCAACACCACGTAAAAAAAAAAAAAAAAAAAAATTATTCAACTAATAGCGAAAGCCCTGCCCTGCTCTGCACAGGACCAATCAAGTTCACGCCACCACCACGTAAAAAAAAAAAAAGATTATTCAATTAATAGCGCCAGCCCTGCCCTGCTCTGCACAGGACCAATCAAGTTCACGCCACCACCACGTAAAAAAAAAAAAAAAAAAAAAAAATTATTCAAGTAATAGCGCCAGCCCTGCCCTGCTCTGCACAGGACCAATCAAGTTCACGCCACCACCACGTTAAAAAAAAAAAAAAAAAATATTCAAGTAATAGCGCCAGCCCTGCCCTGCTCTGCCCTGCTCTGCACAGTACCAATCAAGTTCACGCCACCACCATGTAAAACAAAAAAAAAAAAAAAAATTATTCAATTAATAGCGCCAGCCCTGCCCTGCTCTGCACAGGACCAATCAAGTTCACGCCACCACCACATAAAAAAAAAAAAAATATTCAAGTAATAGCACCAGCCCTGCCCTGCTCTGCCCTGCTCTGCACAGGACCAATCAAGTTCACGCCACCACCACGTAAAAAAAAAAAAAAAAAAAATATTCAATTAATAGCGCCAGCCCTGCCCTGCTCTGCACAGGACCAATCAAGTTCACGCCACCACCACATAAAAAAAAAAAAAATATTCAAGTAATAGCACCAGCCCTGCCCTGCTCTGCCCTGCTCTGCACAGGACCAATCAAGTTCACGCCACCACCACGTAAAAAAAAAAAAAAAAAAAAAAATATTCAAGTAATAACGCCAGCCCTGCCCTGCTCTGCCCTGCTCTGCACAGTACCAATCAAGTTTACGCCACCACCACGTAAAAAAAAAAAAAAATAAAAAAAATTATTCAATTAATAGCGCCAGCCCTGCCCTGCTCTGCACAGGACCAATCAAGTTCACGCCACCACCACGTAAAAAAAAAAAAAAAAAAATTATTCAAGTAATAGCACCTGCCCTGCCCTGCTCTGCCCTGCTCTGCACAGGACCAATCAAGTTCACGCCACCACCACGTAAAATAAAAAAAAAAAAAAATTATTCAAGTAAGAACGCCAGCCCTACCCTGCTCTGCCCTGCTCTGCACAGGACCAATCAAGTTCACGCCACCACCACGTAAAAAAAAAAAAAAAAAAATTATTCAACTAATAGCGAAAGCCCTGCCCTGCTCTGCACAGGACCAATCAAGTTCACGCCACCACCACGTAAAAAAAAAAAAAAAAAAAATTATTCAATTAATAGCACCAGCCCTGCCCTGCTCTGCCCTGCTCTGCCCTGCTCTGCACAGGACCAATCAAGTTCACGCCACCACCACGTAAAAAAAAAAATTATTCAATTAATAGCGCCAGCCCTACCCTGCTCTGCCCTGCTCTGCACCGGATCAATCAAGTTCACGCCACCACCACGTAAAAAAAAAAAAAAAAAAATATTCAAGTAATAGCGCCAGCCCTGCCCTGCTCTGCACAGGACCAATCAAGTTCACGCCACCACCACGAAAAAAAATAAAAATAAAAATTATTCAAGTAATAGCGCCAGCCCTGCCCTGCTCTGCACAGGACCAATCAAGTTCACGCCACCACCACGTTAAAAAAAAAAAAAAAATATTGAAGTTATAGCGCCAGCCCTGCCCTGCTCTGCACAGGACCAATCAAGTTCACGCCACCACCACGTAAAAAAAAATAAAAAAAAATAATTATTCAAGTAATAGCACCAGCCCTGCCCTGCTCTGCCTTGCTCTGCACAGGACCAATCAAGTTCACGCCACCACCACGTAAAAAAAAAAAAAAAAAAATGATTCAACTAATAGCGCCAGCCCTGCCCTGCTCTGCACAGGACCAATCAAGTTCACGCCACCACCACGTAAAAAAAAAAAAAAATTTTGAAGTAATAGCGCCAGCCCTGCCCTGCTCTGCCCTGCTCTGCACAGGACCAATCAAGTTCACGCCACCACCATGTAAAAAAAAAAAAAAAAAAAAAATTATTCAATTAATAGCGCCAGCCCTGCCCTGCTCTGCACAGGACCAATCAAGTTCACGCCACCACCACATAAAAAAAAAAAAAATATTCAAGTAATAGCACCAGCCCTGCCCTGCTCTGCCCTGCTCTGCACAGGACCAATCAAGTTCACGCCACCACCACGTAAAAAAAAAAAAAAAAAAAATATTCAATTAATAGCGCCAGCCCTGCCCTGCTCTGCACAGGACCAATCAAGTTCACGCCACCACCACATAAAAAAAAAAAAAAATTTTGAAGTAATAGCGCCAGCCCTCCCCTGCTCGCCCTGCTCTGCACAGGACCAATCAAGTTCACGCCACCACCACGTAAAAAAAAAAAAAAAAAAAAAAAATTTTGAAGTAATAGCGCCAGCCCTGCCCTGCTCGCCCTGCTCTGCACAGGACCAATCAAGTTCACGCCACCACCACGTAAAAAAAAAAAAAAAAAAAAAATTATTCAACTAATAGCGAAAGCCCTGCCCTGCTCTGCACAGGACCAATCAAGTTCACGCCACCACCACGTAAAAAAAAAAAAAAATAAAAAATTATTCAAGTAATAGCGCCAGCCCTGCCCTGCTCGCCCTGCTCTGCACAGGACCAATCAAGTTCACGCCACCACCACGTAAAAAAAAAAAAAAAAAAAAAAATTTTTGAAGTAATAGCGCCAGCCCTGCCCTGCTCGCCCTGCTCTGCACACGACCAATCAAGTTCACGCCACCACCACGTAAAAAAAAAAAAAAAAAAAAAATTTTTTGAAGTAATAGCGCCAGCCCTGCCCTGCTCGCCCTGCTCTGCACAGGACCAATCAAGTTCACGCCACCACCACGTAAAAAAAAAAAAAAAAAAAATTATTCAATTAATAGCACCAGCCCTGCCCTGCTCTGCCCTGCTCTGCCCTGCTCTGCACAGGACCAATCAAGTTCACGCCACCACCACGTAAAAAAAAAAATTATTCAATTAATAGCGCCAGCCCTACCCTGCTCTGCCCTGCTCTGCACCGGATCAATCAAGTTCACGCCACCACCACGTAAAAAAAAAAAAAAAAAATATTCAAGTAATAGCGCCAGCCCTGCCCTGCTCTGCACAGGACCAATCAAGTTCACGCCACCACCACGAAAAAAAATAAAAATAAAAATTATTCAAGTAATAGCGCCAGCCCTGCCCTGCTCTGCACAGGACCAATCAAGTTCACGCCACCACCACGTTAAAAAAAAAAAAAAAAATATTGAAGTTATAGCGCCAGCCCTGCCCTGCTCTGCACAGGACCAATCAAGTTCACGCCACCACCACGTAAAAAAAAATAAAAAAAAATAATTATTCAAGTAATAGCACCAGCCCTGCCCTGCTCTGCCTTGCTCTGCACAGGACCAATCAAGTTCACGCCACCACCACGTAAAAAAAAAAAAAAAAAAATGATTCAACTAATAGCGCCAGCCCTGCCCTGCTCTGCACAGGACCAATCAAGTTCACGCCACCACCACGTAAAAAAAAAAAAAAATTTTGAAGTAATAGCGCCAGCCCTCCCCTGCTCGCCCTGCTCTGCACAGGACCAATCAAGTTCACGCCACCACCACGTAAAAAAAAAAAAAAAAAAAAAAAATTTTGAAGTAATAGCGCCAGCCCTGCCCTGCTCGCCCTGCTCTGCACAGGACCAATCAAGTTCACGCCACCACCACGTAAAAAAAAAAAAAAAAAAAAAATTATTCAACTAATAGCGAAAGCCCTGCCCTGCTCTGCACAGGACCAATCAAGTTCACGCCACCACCACGTAAAAAAAAAAAAAAATAAAAAATTATTCAAGTAATAGCGCCAGCCCTGCCCTGCTCGCCCTGCTCTGCACAGGACCAATCAAGTTCACGCCACCACCACGTAAAAAAAAAAAAAAAAAAAAAAATTATTCAAGTAATAGTGCCAGCCCTGCCCTGCTCTGCACAGTACCAATCAAGTTCACGCCACCACCACGTAAAAAAAAAAAAAAATAATAATTTTTGAAGTAATAGCGCCAGCCCTGCCCTGCTCGCCCTGCTCTGCACAGGACCAATCAAGTTCACGCCACCACCACGTAAAAAAAAAAAAAAAAAAAAAATTATTCAAGTAATAGCGCCAGACCTGCCCTGCTCGCCCTGCTCTGCACAGGACCAATCAAGTTCACGCCACCACCACGTAAAAAAAAAAAAAAAAAAAAAAATTTTTGAAGTAATAGCGCCAGCCCTGCCCTGCTCGCCCTGCTCTGCACACGACCAATCAAGTTCACGCCACCACCACGTAAAAAAAAAAAAAAAAAAAAAAATTTTTGAAGTAATAGCGCCAGCCCTGCCCTGCTCGCCCTGCTCTGCACAGGACCAATCAAGTTCACGCCACCACCACGTAAAAAAAAAAAAAAAAAAAAAATTATTCAAGTAATAGCGCCAGCCCTGCCCTGCTCGCCCTGCTCTGCACAGGACCAATCTAGTTCACGCCACCACCACGTAAAAAAAAAAAAAAAATTTTTGAAGTAATAGCGCCAGCCCTGCCCTGCTCGCCCTGCTCTGCACAGGACCAATCAAGTTCACGCCACCACCACGTAAAAAAAAAAAAAAAAAAAAAATTTTGAAGTAATAGCGCCAGCCCTGCCCTGCTCGCCCTGCTCTGCACAGGACCAATCAAGTTCACGCCACCACCACGTAAAAAAAAAAAAAAAAAAAAAAATTTTTGAAGTAATAGCGCCAGCCCTGCCCTGCTCGCCCTGCTCTGCACACGACCAATCAAGTTCACGCCACCACCACGTAAAAAAAAAAAAAAAAAAAAAAATTTTTGAAGTAATAGCGCCAGCCCTGCCCTGCTCGCCCTGCTCTGCACAGGACCAATCAAGTTCACGCCACCACCACGTAAAAAAAAAAAAAAAAAAAAAATTATTCAAGTAATAGCGCCAGCCCTGCCCTGCTCGCCCTGCTCTGCACAGGACCAATCAAGTTCACGCCACCACCACGTAAAAAAAAAAAAAAAAATTTTGAAGTAATAGCGCCAGCCCTGCCCTGCTCGCCCTGCTCTGCACAGGACCAATCAAGTTCACGCCACCACCACGTAAAAAAAAAAAAAAAAAAAAAAATTTTTGAAGTAATAGCGCCAGCCCTGCCCTGCTCGCCCTGCTCTGCACAGGACCAATCAAGTTCACGCCACCACCACGTAAAAAAAAAAAAAAAAAAAAGAATTATTCAAGTAATAGCGCCAGCCCTGCCCTGCTCTGCACAGTACCAATCAAGTTCACGCCACCACCACGTAAAAAAAAAAAAAAAAAAAAATTATTCAAGTAATAGCGCCAGCCCTGCCCTGCTCGCCCTGCTCTGCACAGGACCAATCAAGTTCGCGCCACCACCACGTAAAAAAAAAAAAAAAAAAAAAATTATTCAAGTAATGGCGCCAGCCCTGCCCTGCTCTGCACAGTACCAATCAAGTTCACGCCACCACCACGTAAAAAAAAAAAAAAAAAAAAAATTTTTGAAGTAATAGCGCCAGCCCTGCCCTGCTCGCCCTGCTCTGCACAGGACCAATCAAGTTCATGCCACCACCACGTAAAAAAAAAAAAAAAAAAAAAAATTTTGAAGTAATAGCGCCAGCCCTGCCCTGCTCGCCCTGCTCTGCACAGGACCAATCAAGTTCACGCCACCACCACGTAAAAAAAAAAAAAAAAAAAAAAATTTTTGAAGTAATAGCGCCAGCCCTGCCCTGCTCGCCCTGCTCTGCACAGGACCAATCAAGTTCACGCCACCACCACGTAAAAAAAAAAAAAAAAAAAAAAATTATTCAAGTAATAGCGCCAGCCCTGCCCTGCTCTGCACAGTACCAATCAAGTTCACGCCACCACCACGTAAAAAAAAAAAAAAAAAAAAAATTTTGAAGTAATAGCGCCAGCCCTGCCCTGCTCGCCCTGCTCTGCACAGGACCAATCAAGTTCACGCCACCACCACGTAAAAAAAAAAAAAAAAAAAAAATTTTTGAAGTAATAGCGCCAGCCCTGCCCTGCTCGCCCTGCTCTGCACAGGACCAATCAAGTTCACGCCACCACCACGTAAAAAAAAAAAAAAAAAAAAAATTTATTCAAGTAATAGCGCCAGCCCTGCCCTGCTCTGCACAGTACCAATCAAGTTCACGCCACCACCACGTAAAAAAAAAAAAAAAAAAAAATTATTCAAGTAATAGCGCCAGCCCTGCCCTGCTCTGCACAGTACCAATCAAGTTCACGCCACCACCACGTTAAAAAAAAAAAAAAAAAAAAAATTATTCAAGTAATAGCGCCAGCCCTGCCCTGCTCTGCACAGTACCAATCAAGTTCACGCCACCACCACGTAAAAAAAAAAAAAAAAAAAAAAATTATTCAAGTAATAGCGCCAGCCCTGCCCTGCTCTGCACAGTACCAATCAAGTTCACGCCACCACCACGTAAAAAAAAAAAAAAAAAAAAATTATTCAAGTAATAGCGCCAGCCCTGCCCTGCTCGCCCTGCTCTGCACAGGACCAATCAAGTTCACGCCACCACAACGTAAAAAAAAAAAAAAAAAAAAAATTATTCAAGTAATAGCGCCAGCCCTGCCCTGCTCTGCACAGTACCAATCAAGTTCACGCCACCACCACGTAAAAAAAAAAAAAAAAAAAAAAATTATTCAAGTAATAGCGCCAGCCCTGCCCTGCTCTGCACAGGACCAATCAAGTTCACGCCACCACCACGTAAAAAAAATAAATAAATAATAAATTTTTGAAGTAATAGCGCCAACCCTCCCCTGCTCGCCCTGCTCTGCACAGGACCAATCAAGTTCACGCCACCACCACGTAAAAAAAAAAAAAAAAAAAAAATTTTGAAGTAATAGCGCCAGCCCTGCCCTGCTCGCCCTGCTCTGCACAGGACCAATCAAGTTCACGCCACCACCACGTAAAAAAAAAAAAAAAAAAAAAATTTTTGAAGTAATAGCGCCAGCCCTGCCCTGCTCGCCCTGCTCTGCACAGGACCAATCAAGTTCACGCCACCACCACGTAAAAAAAAAAAAAAAAAAAAAATTTATTCAAGTAATAGCGCCAGCCCTGCCCTGCTCTGCACAGTACCAATCAAGTTCACGCCACCACCACGTAAAAAAAAAAAAAAAAAAAAATTATTCAAGTAATAGCGCCAGCCCTGCCCTGCTCTGCACAGTACCAATCAAGTTCACGCCACCACCACGTTAAAAAAAAAAAAAAAAAAAAAATTATTCAAGTAATAGCGCCAGCCCTGCCCTGCTCTGCACAGGACCAATCAAGTTCACGCCACCACCACGTAAAAAAAAAAAAAAAAAAAAAATTTGAAGTAATAGCGCCAGCCCTGCCCTGCTCGCCCTGCTCTGCACAGGACCAATCAAGTTCACGCCACCACCACGTAAAAAAAAAAAAAAAAAAAAAACATTTTGAAGTAATAGCGCCAGCCCTGCCCTGCTCGCCCTGCTCTGCACAGGACCAATCAAGTTCACGCCACCACCACGTAAAAAAAAAAAAAAAAAAAAAAAATTATTCAAGTAATAGCGCCAGCCCTGCCCTGCTCTGCACAGTACCAATCAAGTTCACGCCACCACCACGTAAAAAAAAAAAAAAAAAAAAATTTTTGAAGTAATAGCGCCAGCCCTGCCCTGCTCGCCCTGCTCTGCACAGGACCAATCAAGTTCACGCCACCACCACGTAAAAAAAAAAAAATTATTCAAGTAATAGCGCCAGCCCTGCCCTGCTCTGCACAGGACCAATCAAGTTCACGCCACCACCACGTAAAAAAAAAAAAAAAAAAAAATTATTCAATTAATAGCGCCAGCCCTGCCCTGCTCTGCACAGGACCAATCAAGTTCACGCCACCACCACGTAAAAAAAAAAAAAAAAAATTATTCAAGTAATAGCGCCAGCCACGCCCTGCTCTGCACAGGACCAATCAAGTTCACGCCACCACCACGTAAAAAAAAAAAAAAAAAAAAAATTTTGAAGTAATAGCGCCAGCCCTGCCCTGCTCGCCCTGCTCTGCACAGGACCAATCAAGTTCACGCCACCACCACGTAAAAAAAAAAAAAAAAAAAAAAATTTTGAAGTAATAGCGCCAGCCCTGCCCTGCTCGCCCTGCTCTGCACAGGACCAATCAAGTTCACGCCACCACCACGTAAAAAAAAAAAAAATTATTCAAGTAATAGCGCCAGCCCTGCCCTGCTCTGCACAGGACCAATCAAGTTCACGCCACCACCACGTAAAAAAAAAAAAAAAAAAAAATTATTCAATTAATAGCGCCAGCCCTGCCCTGCTCTGCACAGGACCAATCAAGTTCACGCCACCACCACGTAAAAAAAAAAAAAAAAAAATATTCAAGTAATAGCGCCAGCCCTGCCCTGCTCTGCACAGGACCAATCAAGTTCAAGCCACCACCACGTAAAAAAAAAAAAAAAAAAAAATGTTGAAGTAATAGCGCCAGCCCTGCCCTGCTCGCCCTGCTCTGCACAGGACCAATCAAGTTCACGCCACCACCACGTAAAAAAAAAAAAAAAAAAAAAAATTTTGAAGTAATAGCGCCAGCCCTGCCCTGCTCGCCCTGCTCTGCACAGGACCAATCAAGTTCACGCCACCACCACGTAAAAAAAAAAAAAAAAAAAATTTTTGAAGTAATAGCGCCAGCCCTGCCCTGCTCGCCCTGCTCTGCACAGGACCAATCAAGTTCACGCCACCACCACGTAAAAAAAATAAATAAATAATAATTTTTTGAAGTAATAGCGCCAGCCCTGCCCTGCTCGCCCTGCTCTGCACAGGACCAATCAAGTTCACGCCACCACCACGTAAAAAAAAAAAAAAAAAAAAAAATTATTCAAGTAATAGCGCCAGCCCTGCCCTGCTCTGCACAGTACCAATCAAGTTCACGCCACCACCACGTAAAAAAAAAAAAAAAAAAAAAATTTTGAAGTAATAGCGCCAGCCCTGCCCTGCTCGCCCTGCTCTGCACAGGACCAATCAAGTTCACGCCACCACCACGTAAAAAAAAAAAAAAAAAAAAAAATTTTTGAAGTAATAGCGCCAGCCCTGCCCTGCTCGCCCTGCTCTGCACAGGACCAATCAAGTTCACGCCACCACCACGTAAAAAAAAAAAAAAAAAAAAAATTTTTGAAGTAATAGCGCCAGCCCTGCCCTGCTCGCCCTGCTCTGCACAGGACCAATCAAGTTCACGCCACCACCACGTAAAAAAAAAAAAAAAAAATAATAATTTTGAAGTAATAGCGCCAGCCCTGCCCTGCTCGCCCTGCTCTGCACAGGACCAATCAAGTTCACGCCACCACCACGTAAAAAAAAAAAAAAAAAAAAAAATTATTCAAGTAATAGCGCCAGCCCTGCCCTGCTCTGCACAGTACCAATCAAGTTCACGCCACCACCACGTAAAAAAAAAAAAAAAAAAAAAAAATTATTCAATTAATAGCGCCAGCCCTGCCCTGCTCTGCACAGTACCAATCAAGTTCACGCCACCACCACGTAAAAAAAAAAAAAAAAAAAAAATTTTGAAGTAATAGCGCCAGCCCTGCCCTGCTCGCCCTGCTCTGCACAGGACCAATCAAGTTCACGCCACCACCACGTAAAAAAAAAAAAAAAAAAAAAAAAATTTTAAAGTAATAGCGCCAGCCCTGCCCTGCTCGCCCTGCTCTGCACAGGACCAATCAATTCATGCCACCACCACGTAAAAAAAAAAAAAAAAAAAAAAATTATTCAAGTAATAGCGCCAGTCCTGCCCTGCTCTGCACAGTACCAATCAAGTTCACGCCACCACCACGTAAAAAAAAAAAAAAATTTTGAAGTAATAGCGCCAGCCCTGTCCTGCTCGCCCTGCTCTGCACAGGACCAATCAAGTTCACGCCACCACCACGTAAAAAAAAAAAAAAAAAAAAAAAATTTTGAAGTAATAGCGCCAGCCCTGCCCTGCTCCTGCACAGGACCAATCAAGTTCACGCCACCACCACGTAAAAAAAAAAAAAAAAAAAAAAAATTTGAAGTAATAGCGCCAGCCCTGCCCTGCTCGCCCTGCTCTGCACAGGACCAATCAAGTTCACGCCACCACCACGTAAAAAAAAAAAAAAAATAAATAATAATTTTTGAAGTAATAGCGCCAGCCCTGCCCTGCTCGCCCTGCTCTGCACAGGACCAATCAAGTTCACGCCACCACCACGTAAAAAAAAAAAAAAAAAAAAAAATTTTGAAGTAATAGCGCCAGCCCTGCCCTGCTCGCCCTGCTCTGCACAGGACCAATCAAGTTCACGCCACCACCACGTAAAAAAAAAAAAAAAAAAAAAACATTTTGAAGTAATAGCGCCAGCCCTGCCCTGCTCGCCCTGCTCTGCACAGGACCAATCAAGTTCACGCCACCACCACGTAAAAAAAAAAAAATTATTCAAGTAATAGCGCCAGCCCTGCCCTGCTCTGCACAGGACCAATCAAGTTCACGCCACCACCACGTAAAAAAAAAAAAAAAAAAAAATTATTCAATTAATAGCGCCAGCCCTGCCCTGCTCTGCACAGGACCAATCAAGTTCACGCCACCACCACGTAAAAAAAAAAAAAAAAAATTATTCAAGTAATAGCGCCAGCCCTGCCCTGCTCTGCACAGGACCAATCAAGTTCAAGCCACCACCACGTAAAAAAAAAAAAAAAAAAAAATGTTGAAGTAATAGCGCCAGCCCTGCCCTGCTCGCCCTGCTCTGCACAGGACCAATCAAGTTCACGCCACCACCACGTAAAAAAAAAAAAAAAAAAAAAAAATTATTCAAGTAATAGCGCCAGCCCTGCCCTGCTCTGCACAGTACCAATCAAGTTCACGCCACCACCACGTAAAAAAAAAAAAAAATTTTGAAGTAATAGCGCCAGCCCTGCCCTGCTCGCCCTGCTCTGCACAGGACCAATCAAGTTCACGCCACCACCACGTAAAAAAAAAAAAAAAAAAAAAAAATTTGAAGTAATAGCGCCAGCCCTGCCCTGCTCGCCCTGCTCTGCACAGGACCAATCAAGTTCACGCCACCACCACGTAAAAAAAAAAAAAAAAAAAAAAAAATTTGAAGTAATAGCGCCAGCCCTGCCCTGCTCGCCCTGCTCTGCACAGGACCAATCAAGTTCACGCCACCACCACGTAAAAAAAAAAAAAAAAAAATAATAATTTTTGAAGTAATAGCGCCAGCCCTGCCCTGCTCGCCCTGCTCTGCACAGGACCAATCAAGTTCACGCCACCACCACGTAAAAAAAAAAAAAAAAAAAAAATTTTGAAGTAATAGCGCCAGCCCTGCCCTGCTCGCCCTGCTCTGCACAGGACCAATCAAGTTCACGCCACCACCACGTAAAAAAAAAAAAAAAAAAAAAAATTTTGAAGTAATAGCGCCAGCCCTGCCCTGCTCGCCCTGCTCTGCACAGGACCAATCAAGTTCACGCCACCACCACGTAAAAAAAAAAAAAAAAAAAAAAATTATTCAAGTAATAGCGCCAGCCCTGCCCTGCTCTGCACAGTACCAATCAATTTCACGCCACCACCACGTAAAAAAAAAAAAAAAAAAAAAAATTTTGAAGTAATAGCGCCAGCCCTGCCCTGCTCGCCCTGCTCTGCACAGGACCAATCAAGTTCACGCCACCACCACGTAAAAAAAAAAAAAAATATTCAAGTAATAGCGCCAGCCCTGCCCTGCTCTGCACAGGACCAATCAAGTTCACGCCACCACCACGTAAAAAAAAAAAAAAAAAAAAAATTATTCAATTAATAGCGCCAGCCCTGCCCTGCTCTGCACAGGACCAATCAAGTTCACGCCACCACCACGTAAAAAAAAAAAAAAAAAATTATTCAAGTAATAGCGCCAGCCCTGCCCTGCTATGCACAGGACCAATCAAGTTCAAGCCACCACCACGTAAAAAAAAAAAAAAAAAAAAATGTTGAAGTAATAGCGCCAGCCCTGCCCTGCTCGCCCTGCTCTGCACAGGACCAATCAAGTTCACGCCACCACCACGTAAAAAAAATAAATAAATAATAATTTTTTGAAGTAATAGCGCCAGCCCTGCCCTGCTCGCCCTGCTCTGCACAGGACCAATCAAGTTCACGCCACCACCACGTAAAAAAAAAAAAAAAAAAAAAAATTATTCAAGTAATAGCGCCAGCCCTGCCCTGCTCTGCACAGTACCAATCAAGTTCACGCCACCACCACGTAAAAAAAAAAAAAAAAAAAAATTTTGAAGTAATAGCGCCAGCCCTGCCCTGCTCGCCCTGCTCTGCACAGGACCAATCAAGTTCACGCCACCACCACGTAAAAAAAAAAAAAAAAAAAAAATTTTTGAAGTAATAGCGCCAGCCCTGCCCTGCTCGCCCTGCTCTGCACAGGACCAATCAAGTTCACGCCACCACCACGTAAAAAAAAAAAAAAAAAAAAAAATTTTTGAAGTAATAGCGCCAGCCCTGCCCTGCTCGCCCTGCTCTGCACAGGACCAATCAAGTTCACGCCACCACCACGTAAAAAAAAAAAAAAAAAAAAAAAATTTTGAAGTAATAGCGCCAGCCCTGCCCTGCTCGCCCTGCTCTGCACAGGACCAATCATGTTCACGCCACCACCACGTAAAAAAAAAAAAAAAAAAAAAATTTTGAAGTAATAGCGCCAGCCCTGCCCTGCTCGCCCTGCTCTGCACAGGACCAATCAAGTTCACGCCACCACCACGTAAAAAAAAAAAAAAAAAAAAAAATTTTGAAGTAATAGCGCCAGCCCTGCCCTGCTCGCCCTGCTCTGCACAGGACCAATCAAGTTCACGCCACCACCACGTAAAAAAAAAAAAAAAAAAAAAAATTTTTGAAGTAATAGCGCCAGCCCTGCCCTGCTCTGCCCTGCTCTGCACAGGACCAATCAAGTTCACGCCACCACCACGTAAAAAAAAAATAAATAAATAAATTATTCAAGTAATAACGCCAGCCCTGCCCTGCTCTGCCCTGCTCTGCACAGGACCAATCAAGTTCACGCCACCACCACGTAAAAAAAAAAAAATTATTCAAGTAATAGCGCCAGCCCTGCCCTGCTCTGCACAGGACCAATCAAGTTCACGCCACCACCACGTAAAAAAAAAAAAAAAAAAAAAATTATTCAATTAATAGCGCCAGCCCTGCCCTGCTCTGCACAGGACCAATCAAGTTCACGCCACCACCACATAAAAAAAAAAAAAAAAAAAATTATTCAAGTAATAGCGCCAGCCCTGCCCTGCTCTGCACAGGACCAATCAAGTTCAACCCACCACCACGTAAAAAAAAAAAAAAAAAAAAAATGTTGAAGTAATAGCGCCAGCCCTGCCCTGCTCGCCCTGCTCTGCACAGGACCAATCAAGTTCACGCCACCACCACGTAAGAAAAAAAAAAAAAAAAAAAATTATTCAAGTAATAGCGCCAGCCCTGCCCTGCTCTGCACAGTACCAATCAAGTTCACGCCACCACCACGTAAAAAAAAAAAAAAAAAAAAAAATTTTGAAGTAATAGCGCCAGCCCTGCCCTGCTCGCCCTGCTCTGCACAGGACCAATCAAGTTCACGCCACCACCACGTAAAAAAAAAAAAAAATATTCAAGTAATAGCGCCAGCCCTGCCCTGCTCTGCACAGGACCAATCAAGTTCACGCCACCACCACGTAAAAAAAAAAAAAAAAAAAAAATTATTCAATTAATAGCGCCAGCCCTGCCCTGCTCTGCACAGGACCAATCAAGTTCACGCCACCACCACGTAAAAAAAAAAAAAAAAATTATTCAAGTAATAGCGCCAGCCCTGCCCTGCTATGCACAGGACCAATCAAGTTCAAGCCACCACCACGTAAAAAAAAAAAAAAAAAAAAATGTTGAAGTAATAGCGCCAGCCCTGCCCTGCTCGCCCTGCTCTGCACAGGACCAATCAAGTTCACGCCACCACCACGTAAAAAAAATAAATAAATAATAATTTTTTGAAGTAATAGCGCCAGCCCTGCCCTGCTCGCCCTGCTCTGCACAGGACCAATCAAGTTCACGCCACCACCACGTAAAAAAAAAAAAAAAAAAAAAAATTATTCAAGTAATAGCGCCAGCCCTGCCCTGCTCTGCACAGTACCAATCAAGTTCACGCCACCACCACGTAAAAAAAAAAAAAAAAAAAAATTTTGAAGTAATAGCGCCAGCCCTGCCCTGCTCGCCCTGCTCTGCACAGGACCAATCAAGTTCACGCCACCACCACGTAAAAAAAAAAAAAAAAAAAAAATTTTTGAAGTAATAGCGCCAGCCCTGCCCTGCTCGCCCTGCTCTGCACAGGACCAATCAAGTTCACGCCACCACCACGTAAAAAAAAAAAAAAAAAAAAAAAATTTTGAAGTAATAGCGCCAGCCCTGCCCTGCTCGCCCTGCTCTGCACAGGACCAATCATGTTCACGCCACCACCACGTAAAAAAAAAAAAAAAAAAAAAATTTTGAAGTAATAGCGCCAGCCCTGCCCTGCTCGCCCTGCTCTGCACAGGACCAATCAAGTTCACGCCACCACCACGTAAAAAAAAAAAAAAAAAAAAAAATTTTTGAAGTAATAGCGCCAGCCCTGCCCTGCTCGCCCTGCTCTGCACAGGACCAATCAAGTTCACGCCACCACCACGTAAAAAAAAAAAAAAAAAAAAAAATTTTGAAGTAATAGCGCCAGCCCTGCCCTGCTCGCCCTGCTCTGCACAGGACCAATCATGTTCACGCCACCACCACGTAAAAAAAAAAAAAAAAAAAAAATTTTGAAGTAATAGCGCCAGCCCTGCCCTGCTCGCCCTGCTCTGCACAGGACCAATCAAGTTCACACCACCACCACGTAAAAAAAAAAAAAAAAAAAAAAATTTTGAAGTAATAGCGCCAGCCCTGCCCTGCTCGCCCTGCTCTGCACAGGACCAATCAAGTTCACGCCACCACCACGTAAAAAAAAAAAAAAAAAAAAAATTTTTTGAAGTAATAGCGCCAGCCCTGCCCTGCTCTGCCCTGCTCTGCACAGGACCAATCAAGTTCACGCCACCACCACGTAAAAAAAAAATAAATAAATAAATTATTCAAGTAATAACGCCAGCCCTGCCCTGCTCTGCCCTGCTCTGCACAGGACCAATCAAGTTCACGCCACCACCACGTAAAAAAAAAAAAATTATTCAAGTAATAGCGCCAGCCCTGCCCTGCTCTGCACAGGACCAATCAAGTTCACGCCACCACCACGTAAAAAAAAAAAAAAAAAAAAAATTATTCAATTAATAGCGCCAGCCCTGCCCTGCTCTGCACAGGACCAATCAAGTTCACGCCACCACCACATAAAAAAAAAATAAAAAAAATTATTCAAGTAATAGCGCCAGCCCTGCCCTGCTCTGCACAGGACCAATCAAGTTCAACCCACCACCACGTAAAAAAAAAAAAAAAAAAAAAATGTTGAAGTAATAGCGCCAGCCCTGCCCTGCTCGCCCTGCTCTGCACAGGACCAATCAAGTTCACGCCACCACCACGTAAGAAAAAAAAAAAAAAATTATTCAAGTAATAGCGCCAGCCCTGCCCTGCTCTGCACAGGAAAAATCAAGTTCACGCCACCACCACGTAAAAAAAAAAAAAAAAAAAAATTTTTGAAGTAATAGCGCCAGCCCTGCCCTGCTCGCCCTGCTCTGCACAGGACCAATCAAGTTCACGCCACCACCACGTAAAAAAAAAAAAAAAAAAAATTATTGAAGTAATAGCGCCAGCCCTGCCCTGCTCGCCCTGCTCTGCACAGGACCAATCAAGTTCACGCCACCACCACGTAAAAAAAAAAAAAAAAAAATTATTCAAGTAATAGCGCCAGCCCTGCCCTGCTCTGCACAGGACCAATCAAGTTCACGCCACCACCACGTAAAAAAAAAAAAAAAAAAAAAAATTATTCAAGTAATAGCGCCATCCCTGCCCTGCTCTGCACAGGACCAATCAAGTTCACGCCACCACCACGTAAAAAAAAAAATAAAAAATTATTCAAGTAATAGCGCCAGCCCTGCCCTGCTCTGCACAGGACCAATCAAGTTCAAGCCACCACCACGTAAAAAAAAAAAAAAAAAAAAAATGTTGAAGTAATAGCGCCAGCCCTGCCCTGCTCGCCCTGCTCTGCACAGGACCAATCAAGTTCACGCCACCACCACGTAAAAAAAAAAAAAAAAAAAATTATTCAAGTAATAGCGCCAGCCCTGCCCTGCTCTGCACAGGACCAATCAAGTTCACGCCACCACCACGAAAAAAAAAAAAAAAAAAAAAAAAATTATTCAAGTAATAGCGCCAGCCCTGCCCTGCTCTGCACAGGACCAATCAAGTTCACGCCACCACCACGTAAAAAAAAAAAAAAAAAAAAAATATTCAAGTAATAGCGCCAGCCCTGCCCTGCTCTGCACAGGACCAATCAAGTTCACGCCACCACCACGTAAAAAAAAAAAATAAATAAATTATTCAAGTAATAACGCCAGCCCTTCCCTGCTCTGCCCTGCTCTGCACAGGACCAATCAAGTTCACGCCACCACCACGTAAAAAAAAAAAAAAAAAAAAAAAATTTTATTCAAGTAATAACGCCAGCCCTGCCCTGCTCTGCCCTGCTCTGCACAGGACCAATC
>NC_081222.1:150000-185000 GCF_902713425.1 Acipenser ruthenus
ATTATTCAAGTAATAGCGCCAGCCCTGCCCTGCTCGCCCTGCTCTGCACAGGACCAATCAAGTTCACGCCACCACCACGTAAAAAAAAAAAAATAAATATTCAAGTAATAGCGCCTGCCCTGCCCTGCTCTGCACAGGACCAATCAAGTTCATGCCACCACCACGTAAAAAAAAAAAAAAAAAAATTATTCAAGTAATAGCGCCAGCCCGCCCTGCTCTGCACAGGACCAATCAAGTTCACACCACCACCACGTAAAAAGAAAAAAAAAAAATTATTCAATTAATAGCGCCAGCCCTGCCCTGCTCGCCCTGCTCTACACAGGACCAATCAAGTTCACGCCACCACCACGTAAAAAAAAAAAAAAAAAATTATTGAAGTAATAACGCCAGCCCTGCCCTCCTCGCCCTGCTCTGCACAGGACCAATCAAGTTCACGCCACCACCACGTAAAAAGAAAAAAAAAAAAATTATTCAAGTAATAGCGCCAGCCCTGCCCTGCTCTGCCCTGCTCTGCACAGGACCAATCAAGTTCATGCCACCACCACGTAAAAAAAAAAAAAAAATATTCAAGTATAGCGCCAGCCCTGCCCTGCTCGCCCTGCTCTACACAGGACCAATCAAGTTCACGCCACCACCACGTAAAAAAAAAAAAAAAAATTATTCAATTAATAGCGCCAGCCCTGCCCTGCTCTGCACAGGACCAATCAAGTTCACGCCACCACCACGTAAAAAAAAAAAAAAAAATTATTCAATTAATAGCGCCAGCCCTGCCCTGCTCTGCACAGGACCAATCAAGTTCACGCCACCACCACGTAAAAAAAAAAAAAAAAAAAAAATTATTCAAGTAATAGCGCCAGCCCTGCCCTGCTCTGCACAGGACCAATCAAGTTCACGCCACCACCACGTAAAAAAAAAAAAAATAAATAATTATTTTTGAAGTAATAGCGCCAGCCCTGCCCTGCTCGCCCTGTTCTGCACAGGACCAATCAAGTTCACGCCACCACCACGTAAAAAAAAAAAAAAAAAAAAAAATTATTCAAGTAATAGCGCCAGCCCTGCCCTGCTCTGCACAGTACCAATCAAGTTCACGCCACCACCACGTAAAAAAAAAAAAAATAAATAATAATTTTTGAAGTAATAGCGCCAGCCCTGCCCTGCTCGCCCTGTTCTGCACAGGACCAATCAAGTTCACGCCACCACCACGTAAAAAAAAAAAAAAAAAAAAAAAATTTGAAGTAATAGCGCCAGCCCTGCCCTGCTCGCCCTGATCTGCACAGGACCAATCAAGTTCACGCCACCACCACGTAAAAAAAAAAAAAAAAAAAAATTTTGAAGTAATAGCGCCAGCCCTGCCCTGCTCGCCCTGCTCTGCACAGGACCAATCAAGTTCACGCCACCACCACGTAAAAAAAAAAAAAAAAAAAAAAATTTATTCAAGTAATAGCGCCAGCCCTGCCCTGCTCTGCACAGTACCAATCAAGTTCATGCCACCACCACGTAAAAAAAAAAAAAAAAAAAAAAATTTTTGAAGTAATAGCGCCAGCCCTACCCTGCTCTGCACAGTACCAATCAAGTTCACGCCACCACCACGTAAAAAAAAAAATTAAAAAAAATTTTTTGAATAGCGCCAGCCCTGCCCTGCTCGCCCTGCTCTGCACAGGACCAATCAAGTTCACGCCACCACCACGTAAAAAAAAAAAAAATAAAAATAATTATTCAAGTAATAGCGCCAGCCCTGCCCTGCTCTGCACAGGACCAATCAAGTTCACGCCACCACCATGTAAAAAAAAAAAAAAAAAAAAAAAATTTTGAAGTAATAGCGCCAGCCCTGCCCTGCTCGCCCTGCTCTGCACAGGACCAATCAAGTTCACGCCACCACCACGTAAAAAAAAAAAAAAAAAAAATTATTGAAGTAATAGCGCCAGCCCTGCCCTGCTCGCCCTGCTCTGCACAGGACCAATCAAGTTCACGCCACCACCACGTAAAAAAAAAAAAAAAAAAAATTATTGAAGTAATAGCGCCAGCCCTGCCCTGCTCTGCACAGTACCAATCAAGTTCACGCCACCACCACGTAAAAAAAAAAAAAAAAAAAAATTATTCAAGTAATAGCGCCAGCCCTGCCCTGCTCTGCACAGTACCAATCAAGTTCACGCCACCACCACGTAAAAAAAAAAAAAAAAAAAAAAAATTTATTCAAGTAATAGCGCCAGCCCTGCCCTGCTCTGCACAGTACCAATCAAGTTCATGCCACCACCACGTAAAAAAAAAAAAAAAAAAAAAATTTTTGAAGTAATAGCGCCAGCCCTACCCTGCTCTGCACAGTACCAATCAAGTTCACGCCACCACCACGTAAAAAAAAAAATTAAAAAAATTTTTTTGAAGTAATAGCGCCAGCCCTGCCCTGCTCGCCCTGCTCTGCACAGGACCAATCAAGTTCACGCCACCACCACGTAAAAAAAAAATAAATAAAAATAATTATTCAAGTAATAGCGCCAGCCCTGCCCTGCTCTGCACAGGACCAATCAAGTTCACGCCACCACCACGTAAAAAAAAAAAAAAAAAAAAAAATTTTGAAGTAATAGCGCCAGCCCTGCCCTGCTCGCCCTGCTTTGCACAGGACCAATCAAGTTCACGCCACCACCACGTAAAAAAAAAAAAAAAAAAAAAAATTTTGAAGTAATAGCGCCAGCCCTGCCCTGCTCGCCCTGCTATGCACAGAACCAATCAAGTTCACGCCACCACCACGTAAAAAAAAAAAAAAAAAAAATTTTTTTGAAGTAATAGCGCCAGCCCTGCCCTGCTCTCCCTGCTCTGCACAGGACCAATCAAGTTCACGCCACCACCACGTAAAAAAAAAAAAAAAAAAAAAAATTTTTGAAGTAATAGCGCCAGCCCTGCCCTGCTCGCCCTGCTCTGCACAGGACCAATCAAGTTCACGCCACCACCACGTAAAAAAAAAAAAAAAAAAAAATGATTCAAGTAATAGCGCCAGCCCTGCCCTGCTCTGCACAGTACCAATCAAGTTCACGCCACCACCACGTAAAAAAAAAAAAAAAAAAAAAATTTTTGAAGTAATAGCGCCAGCCCTGCCCTGCTCGCCCTGCTCTGCACAGGACCAATCAAGTTCACGCCACCACCACGTAAAAAAAAAAAAAAAAAAAAAAATTTTTGAAGTAATAGCGCCAGCCCTGCCCTGCTCGCCCTGCTCTGCACAGGACCAATCAAGTTCACGCCATCACCACGTAAAAAAAAAAAAAAAAAAAAAATTATTCAAGTAATAGCGCCAGCCCTGCCCTGCTCTGCACAGTACCAATCAAGTTCACGCCACCACCACGTAAAAAAAAAAAAAAAAAAAAAATTATTCAAGTAATAGCGCCAGCCCTGCCCTGCTCTGCACAGTACCAATCAAGTTCACGCCACCACCACGTAAAAAAAAAAAAAAAAAAAAAATTATTCAAGTAATAGCGCCAGCCCTGCCCTGCTCTGCACAGTACCAATCAAGTTCACGCCACCACCACGTAAAAAAAAAAAAAAAAAAATAATTATTCAAGTAATAGCGCCAGCCCTGCCCTGCTCTGCACAGGACCAATCAAGTTCACGCCACCACCACGTAAAAAAAAAAAAAAAAAAAAAAAATTTTGAAGTAATAGCGCCAGCCCTGCCCTGCTCGCCCTGCTTTGCACAGGACCAATCAAGTTCACGCCACCACCACGTAAAAAAAAAAAAAAAAAAAAATTTTTGAAGTAATAGCGCCACCCCTGCCCTGCTCGCCCTGCTATGCACAGAACTAATCAAGTTCACGCCACCACCACGTAAAAAAAAAAAAAAAAAAAAAATTTTTGAAGTAATAGCGCCAGCCCTGCCCTGCTCGCCCTGCTCTGCACAGGACCAATCAAGTTCACGCCACCACCACGTAAAAAAAAAAAAAAAAAAAAAAAATTTTTGAAGTAATAGCGCCAGCCCTGCCCTGCTCGCCCTGCTCTGCACAGTACCAATCAAGTTCACGCCACCACCACGTAAAAAAAAAAAAAAAAAAATAATTATTCAAGTAATAGCGCCAGCCCTGCCCTGCTCTGCACAGGACCAATCAAGTTCACGCCACCACCACGTAAAAAAAAAAAAAAAAAAAAAAAATTTTGAAGTAATAGCGCCAGCCCTGCCCTGCTCGCCCTGCTTTGCACAGGACCAATCAAGTTCACGCCACCACCACGTAAAAAAAAAAAAAAAAAAAAAAAATTTGAAGTAATAGCGCCAGCCCTGCCCTGCTCGCCCTGCTCTGCACAGGACCAATCAAGTTCACGCCACCACCACGTAAAAAAAAAAAAAAAAAAAAATTTTTGAAGTAATAGCGCCAGCCCTGCCCTGCTCGCCCTGCTCTGCACAGGACCAATCAAGTTCACGCCACCACCACGTAAAAAAAAAAAAAAAAAAAAAATTATTCAAGTAATAGCGCCAGCCCTGCCCTGCTCTGCACAGTACCAATCAAGTTCACGCCACCACCACGTAAA
This sequence comes from Acipenser ruthenus, assembly GCF_902713425.1. Taxonomy (NCBI): domain Eukaryota; kingdom Metazoa; phylum Chordata; class Actinopteri; order Acipenseriformes; family Acipenseridae; genus Acipenser; species Acipenser ruthenus. The sequence continues at coordinate 154,509 of NC_081222.1, forward strand.
AAAAAAAAAAAAAAAAATTTTGAAGTAATAGCGCCAGCCCTGCCCTGCTCGCCCTGCTCTGCACAGGACCAATCAAGTTCACGCCACCACAACGTAAAAAAAAAAAAAAAAAAAAAAAAAAAAATTTTTGAAGTAATAGCGCCAGCCCTGCCCTGCTCGCCCTGCTCTGCACAGGTCCAATCAAGTTCACGCCACCACCACGTAAAAAAAAAAAAAAAAAAAAAAATTATTCAAGTAATAGCGCCAGCCCTGCCCTGCTCTGCACAGTACCAATCAAGTTCACGCCACCACCACGTAAAAAAAAAAAAATAAAAATAATTATTCAAGTAATAGCGCCAGCCCTGCCCTGCTCTGCACAGGACCAATCAAGTTCACGCCACCACCACGTAAAAAAAAAAAAAAAAAAAAAAAATTTTGAAGTAATAGCGCCAGCCCTGCCCTGCTCGCCCTGCTTTGCACAGGACCAATCAAGTTCACGCCACCACCACGTAAAAAAAAAAAAAAAAAAAAAAATTTTGAAGTAATAGCGCCAGCCCTGCCCTGCTCGCCCTGCTATGCACAGAACCAATCAAGTTCACGCCACCACCACGTAAAAAAAAAAAAAAAAAAAAATTTTTGAAGTAATAGCGCCAGCCCTGCCCTGCTCGCCCTGCTCTGCACAGGACCAATCAAGTTCACGCCACCACCACGTAAAAAAAAAAAAAAAAAAAAATTTTTGAAGTAATAGCGCCAGCCCTGCCCTGCTCTGCACAGTACCAATCAAGTTCACGCCACCACCACGTAAAAAAAAAAAAAAAAAAAAAATTTTTGAAGTAATAGCGCCAGCCCTGCCCTGCTCGCCCTGCTCTGCACAGGACCAATCAAGTTCATGCCACCACCACGTAAAAAAAAAAAAAAAAAAAAAAAAAAATTTTTTGAAGTAATAGCGCCAGCCCTGCCCTGCTCGCCCTGCTGCTCTGCACAGGTCCAATCAAGTTCACGCCACCACCACGTAAAAAAAAATAAAAAATAAAAAATTATTCAAGTAATAGCGCCAGCCCTGCCCTGCTCTGCACAGTACCAATCAAGTTCACGCCACCACCACGTAAAAAAAAAAAAAAAAAAAAATTTTGAAGTAATAGCGCCAGCCCTGCCCTGCTCGCCCTGCTCTGCACAGGACCAATCAAGTTCACGCCACCACAACGTAAAAAAAAAAAAAAAAAAAAAAAAAAAAATTTTTGAAGTAATAGCGCCAGCCCTGCCCTGCTATCCCTGCTCTGCACAGGTCCAATCAAGTTCACGCCACCACCACGTAAAAAAAAAAAAAAAAAAAAAAATTATTCAAGTAATAGCGCCAGCCCTGCCCTGCTCTGCACAGTACCAATCAAGTTCACGCCACCACCACGTAAAAAAAAAAAAAAAAAAAATTTTTGAAGTAATAGCGCCAGCCCTGCCCTGCTCGCCCTGCTCTGCACAGGACCAATCAAGTTCACGCCACCACAACGTAAAAAAAAAAAAAAAAAAAAAAAAAAAAATTTTTGAAGTAATAGCGCCAGCCCTGCCCTGCTATCCCTGCTCTGCACAGGTCCAATCAAGTTCACGCCACCACCACGTAAAAAAAAAAAAAAAAAAAAAAATTATTCAAGTAATAGCGCCAGCCCTGCCCTGCTCTGCACAGTACCAATCAAGTTCACGCCATCACCACGTAAAAAAAAAAAAAAAAAAAAAATTTTTGAAGTAATAGCGCCAGCCCTGCCCTGCTCGCCCTGCTCTGCACAGGTCCAATCAAGTTCACGCCACCACCACGTAAAAAAAAAAAAAAAAAAAAAATTTTTGAAGTAATAGCGCCAGCCCTGCCCTGCTCGCCCTGCTCTGCACAGGTCCAATCAAGTTCACGCCACCACCACGTAAAAAAAAAAAAAAAAAAAAAAATTATTCAAGTAATAGCGCCAGCCCTGCCCTACTCTGCACAGTACCAATCAAGTTCACGCCACCACCACGTAAAAAAAAAAAAAAAAAAAAAAATTTTTGAAGTAATAGCGCCAGCCCTGCCCTGCTCGCCCTGCTCTGCACAGGACCAATCAAGTTCACGCCACCACCACGTAAAAAAAAAAAAAAAAAAAAAAATTTTGAAGTAATAGCGCCAGCCCTGCCCTGCTCGCCCTGCTCTGCACAGGACCAATCAAGTTCACGCCATCACCACGTAAAAAAAAAAAAAAAAAAAAAAATTATTCAAGTAATAGCGCCAGCCCTGCCCTGCTCTGCACAGTACCAATCAAGTTCACGCCACCACCACGTAAAAAAAAAAAAAAAAAAAAAATTTTTGAAGTAATAGCGCCAGCCCTGCCCTGCTCGCCCTGCTCTGCACAGGACCAATCAAGTTCATGCCACCACCACGTAAAAAAAAAAAAAAAAAAAAAAAAAAATTTTTTGAAGTAATAGCGCCAGCCCTGCCCTGCTCGCCCTGCTCTGCACAGGTCCAATCAAGTTCACGCCACCACCACGTAAAAAAAAAAAATAAATAAAAAATTATTCAAGTAATAGCGCCAGCCCTGCCCTGCTCTGCACAGTACCAATCAAGTTCACGCCACCACCACGTAAAAAAAAAAAAAAAAAAAAAAATTATTCAAGTAATAGCGCCAGCCCTGCCCTGCTCTGCACAGTACCAATCAAGTTCACGCCACCACCACGTAAAAAAAAAAAAAAAATAAAAAATTTTGAATAGCGCCAGCCCTGCCCTGCTCGCCCTGCTTTGCACAGGACCAATCAAGTTCACGCCACCACCACGTAAAAAAAAAAAAAAAAAAAAAAATTTTGAAGTAATAGCGCCAGCCCTGCCCTGCTCGCCCTGCTATGCACAGAACCAATCAAGTTCACGCCACCACCACGTAAAAAAAAAAAAAAAAAAAAATTTTTGAAGTAATAGCGCCAGCCCTGCCCTGCTCGCCCTGCTCTGCACAGGACCAATCAAGTTCACGCCACCACCACGTAAAAAAAAAAAAAAAAAAAAAAATTTTGAAGTAATAGCGCCAGCCCTGCCCTGCTCGCCCTGCTCTGCACAGGACCAATCAAGTTCACGCCACCACCACGTAAAAAAAAAAAAAAAAAAAAATTTTTGAAGTAATAGCGCCAGCCCTGCCCTGCTCGCCCTGCTCTGCACAGGACCAATCAAGTTCACGCCACCACCACGTAAAAAAAAAAAAAAAAAAAAAAATTATTCAAGTAATAGCGCCAGCCCTGCCCTGCTCTGCACAGTACCAATCAAGTTCACGCCACCACCACGTAAAAAAAAAAAAAAAAAAAATTTTTGAAGTAATAGCGCCAGCCCTGCCCTGCTCGCCCTGCTCTGCACAGGACCAATCAAGTTCACGCCACCACCACGTAAAAAAAAAAAAAAAAAAAAATTTTTGAAGTAATAGCGCCAGCCCTGCCCTGCTCGCCCTGCTCTGCACAGGACCAATCAAGTTCACGCCACCACCACGTAAAAAAAAAAAAAAAAAAAAAAATTATTCAAGTAATAGCGCCAGCCCTGCCCTGCTCTGCACAGTACCAATCAAGTTCACGCCACCACCACGTAAAAAAAAAAAAAAAAAAAATTTTTGAAGTAATAGCGCCAGCCCTGCCCTGCTCGCCCTGCTCTGCACAGGACCAATCAAGTTCACGCCACCACCACGTAAAAAAAAAAAAAAAAAAAAAATTTTGAAGTAATAGCGCCAGCCCTGCCCTGCTCGCCCTGCTCTGCACAGGACCAATCAAGTTCACGCCACCACCACGTAAAAAAAAAAAAAAAAAAAAAAATTATTCAAGTAATAGCGCCAGCCCTGCCCTGCTCTGCACAGTACCAATCAAGTTCACGCCATCACCACGTAAAAAAAAAAAAAAAAAAAAAAAATATTCAAGTAATAGCGCCAGCCCTGCCCTGCTCTGCACAGTACCAATCAAGTTCACGCCACCACCACGTAAAAAAAAAAAAAAAAAAAAAATTTTTGAAGTAATAGCGCCAGCCCTGCCCTGCTCGCCCTGCTCTGCACAGGACCAATCAAGTTCATGCCACCACCACGTAAAAAAAAAAAAAAAAAAAAAAAAAAATTTTTTGAAGTAATAGCGCCAGCCCTGCCCTGCTCGCCCTGCTCTGCACAGGTCCAATCAAGTTCACGCCACCACCACGTAAAAAAAAAAAAAAAATAAAAAATTATTCAAGTAATAGCGCCAGCCCTGCCCTGCTCTGCACAGTACCAATCAAGTTCACGCCATCACCACGTAAAAAAAAAAAAAAAAAAAAAAAATATTCAAGTAATAGCGCCAGCCCTGCCCTGCTCTGCACAGTACCAATCAAGTTCACGCCACCACCACGTAAAAAAAAAAAAAAAATAAAAAATTTTGAAGTAATAGCGCCAGCACCACGTAAAAAAAAAAAAAAAAAAAAAATTTTTGAAGTAATAGCGCCAGCCCTGCCCTGCTCGCCCTGCTCTGCACAGGACCAATCAAGTTCACGCCACCACCACGTAAAAAAAAAAAAAATAAATAAAATTTTTGAAGTAATAGCGCCAGCCCTGCCCTGCTCGCCCTGCTCTGCACAGGACCAATCAAGTTCACGCCATCACCACGTAAAAAAAAAAAAAAAAAAAAAAATTATTCAAGTAATAGCGCCAGCCCTGCCCTGCTCTGCACAGTACCAATCAAGTTCACGCCACCACCACGTAAAAAAAAAAAAAAAAAAAAATTTTTTGAAGTAATAGCGCCAGCCCTGCCCTGCTCGCCCTGCTCTGCACAGGTCCAATCAAGTTCACGCCACCACCACGTAAAAAAAAAAAAAAAAAAAAAAATTTTTCAAGTAATAGCGCCAGCCCTGCCCTGCTCTGCACAGTACCAATCAAGTTCACGCCACCACCACGTAAAAAAAAAAAAAAAAAAAAATTATTCAAGTAATAGCGCCAGCCCTGCCCTGCTCTGCACAAAAAAAAAAATAAAAAAAAATTATTCAAGTAATAGCGCCAGCCCTGCCCTGCTCTGCACAGTACCAATCAAGTTCACGCCACCACCACGTAAAAAAAAAAAAAAAAAAAAAAATTTTTGAAGTAATAGCGCCAGCCCTGCCCTGCTCGCCCTGCTCTGCACAGGACCAATCAAGTTCACGCCACCACCACGTAAAAAAAAAAAAAAAAAAAAAAAATATTCAAGTAATAGCGGCAGCCCTGCCCTGCTCGCCCTGCTCTGCACAGGACCAATCAAGTTCACGCCACCACCACGTAAAAAAAAAAAAAAAAAAAAAAAATGTTGAAGTAATAGCGCCAGCCCTGCCCTGCTCGCCCTGCTCTGCACAGGACCAATCAAGTTCACGCCATCACCACGTAAAAAAAAAAAAAAAAAAAAAAAATTTTTGAAGTAATAGCGCCAGCCCTGCCCTGCTCGCCCTGCTCTGCACAGGACCAATCAAGTTCACGCCACCACCACGTAAAAAAAAAAAAAAAAAAAAAAATTATTCAAGTAATAGCGCCAGCCCTGCCCTGCTCTGCACAGTACCAATCAAGTTCACGCCACCACCACGTAAAAAAAAAAAAAAAAAAAAAAATTTTTGAAGTAATAGCGCCAGCCCTGCCCTGCTCGCCCTGCTCTGCACAGGACCAATCAAGTTCACGCCACCACCACGTAAAAAAAAAAAAAAAATTTTGAAGTAATAGCGCCAGCCCTGCCCTGCTCGCCCTGCTCTGCACAGGACCAATCAAGTTCACGCCACCACCACGTAAAAAAAAAAAAAAAAAAAAAAATTTTGAAGTAATAGCGCCCCCTGCCCTGCTCGCCCTGCTCTGCACAGGACCAATCAAGTTCACGCCACCACCACGTAAAAAAAAAAAAAAAAAAAAAAATTATTCAAGTATTAGCGCCAGCCCTGCCCTGCTCTGCACAGTACCAATCAAGTTCACGCCACCACCACGTAAAAAAAAAAAAAAAAAAAATTTTTGAAGTAATAGCGCCAGCCCTGCCCTGCTCGCCCTGCTCGCCCTGCTCTGCACAGGACCAATCAAGTTCACGCCACCACCACGTAAAAAAAAAAAAAAAAAAAAAAATTTTTGAATAGCGCCAGCCCTGCCCTGCTCGCCCTGCTCTGCACAGGACCAATCAAGTTCACGCCACCACCACGTAAAAAAAAAAAAAAAAAAAAATTTTTTGAAGTAATAGCGCCAGCCCTGCCCTGCTCGCCCTGCTCTGCACAGGACCAATCAAGTTCACGCCACCACCACGTAAAAAAAAAAAAAAAAAAAAAATTTTTGAAGTAATAGCGCCAGCCCTGCCCTGCTCGCCCTGCTCGCCCTGCTCTGCACAGGACCAATCAAGTTCACGCCACCACCACGTAAAAAAAAAAAAAAAAAAAAAAAATTTTTGAATAGCGCCAGCCCTGCCCTGCTCGCCCTGCTCTGCACAGGACCAATCAAGTTCACGCCACCACCACGTAAAAAAAAAAAAAAAAAAAAAAATTTTTGAAGTAATAGCGCCAGCCCTGCCCTGCTCGCCCTGCTCTGCACAGGACCAATCAAGTTCACGCCACCACCACGTAAAAAAAAAAAAAAAAAAAAAAATTATTCAAGTAATAGCGCCAGCCCTGCCCTGCTCTGCACAGTACCAATCAAGTTCACGCCACCACGCCACCACGCCACCACGCCACCACCACGTAGAAGTAATAGCGCCAGCCCTGCCCTGCTCGCCCTGCTCTGCACAGGACCAATCAAGTTCACGCCACCACCACGTAAAAAAAAAATAAAAAATAATAATTTTTGAAGTAATAGCGCCAGCCCTGCCCTGCTCGCCCTGCTCTGCACAGGACCAATCAAGTTCACGCCACCACCACGTAAAAAAAAAAAAAAAAAAAAATTTTTTGAAGTAATAGCGCCAGCCCTGCCCTGCTCGCCCTGCTCTGCACAGGACCAATCAAGTTCACGCCACCACCACGTAAAAAAAAAAAAAAAAAAAAAAATTTTTGAAGTAATAGCGCCAGCCCTGCCCTGCTCGCCCTGCTCTGCACAGGACCAATCAAGTTCACTCCACCACCACGTAAAAAAAAAAAAAAAAAAAAAAATTATTCAAGTAATAGCGCCAGCCCTGCCCTGCTCTGCACAGTACCAATCAAGTTCACGCCACCACCACGTAAAAAAAAAAAAAAAAAAAAAAAATTTTTGAATAGCGCCAGCCCTGCCCTGCTCGCCCTGCTCTGCACAGGACCAATCAAGTTCACGCCACCACCACGTAAAAAAAAAAAAAAAAAAAAAAATTTTGAAGTAATAGCGCCAGCCCTGCCCTGCTCGCCCTGCTCTGCACAGGACCAATCAAGTTCACGCCACCACCACGTAAAAAAAAAAAAAAAAAAAAAAATTATTCAAGTAATAGCGCCAGCCCTGCCCTGCTCTGCACAGTACCAATCAAGTTCACGCCACCACCACGTAAAAAAAAAAAAAAAAAAAAAAAATTTTTGGAGTAATAGCGCCAGCCCTGCCCTGCTCGCCCTGCTCTGCACAGTACCAATCAAGTTCACGCCACCACCACGTAAAAAAAAAAAAAAAAATAATAATTTTGAAGTAATAGCGCCAGCCCTGCCCTGCTCGCCCTGCTCTGCACAGGACCAATCAAGTTCACGCCACCACCACGTAAAAAAAAAAAAAAAAAAAAAATTATTCAAGTAATAGCGCCAGCCCTGCCCTGCTCGCCCTGCTCTGCACAGGACCAATCAAGTTCACGCCACCACCACGTAAAAAAAAAAAAAAAAAAAAAAAAAAATTTTTGAAGTAATAGCGCCAGCCCTGACCTGCTCGCCCTGCTCTGCACAGGACCAATCAAGTTCACGCCACCACCACGTAAAAAAAAAAAAAAAAAAAAAAATTTTGAAGTAATAGCGCCAGCCCTGCCCTGCTCGCCCTGCTCTGCACAGGACCAATCAAGTTCACGCCACCACCACGTAAAAAAAAAAAAAAAAAAAAAAATTTTTGAAGTAATAGTGCAAGCCCTGCCCTGCTCGCCCTGCTCTGCACAGGACCAATCAAGTTCACGCCACCACCACGTAAAAAAAAAAAAAAAAAAAAAAAATTTTGAAGTAATAGCGCCAGCCCTGCCCTGCTCGCCCTGCTCTGCACAGGACCAATCAAGTTCACGCCACCACCACGTAAAAAAAAAAAAAAAAAAAAATTTTTGAAGTAATAGCGCCACCCCTGCCCTGCTCGCTCTGCTCTGCACAGGACCAATCAAGTTCAAGCCACCACCACGTAAAAAAAAAAAAAAAAAAAAATTATTCAAGTAATAGCGCCAGCCCTGCCCTGCTCTGCACAGTACCAATCAAGTTCACGCCACCACCACGTAAAAAAAAAAAAAAAAAAAAAAATTTTTGAAGTAATAGCGCCAGCCCTGCCCTGCTCGCCCTGTTCTGCACAGGACCAATCAAGTTCACCCTGCCCTGCTCGCCCTGCTCTGCACAGGACCAATCAAGTTCACGCCACCACCACGTAAAAAAAAAAAAAAAAAAAAAAAATTATTCAAGTAATAGCGCCAGCCCTGCCCTGCTCTGCACAGTACCAATCAAGTTCACGCCACCACCACGTAAAAAAAAAAAAAAAAAAATTTTTTGAAGTAATAGCGCCAGCCCTGCCCTGCTCGCCCTGCTCTGCACAGGACCAATCAAGTTCACGCCACCACCACGTAAAAAAAAAAAAAAAAAAAAAAAATTATTCAAGTAATAGCGCCAGCCCTGCCCTGCTCTGCACAGTACCAATCAAGTTCACGCCACCACCACGTAAAAAAAAAAAAAAAAAAAAAAAATTATTCAAGTAATAGCGCCAGCCCTGCCCTGCTCGCCCTGCTCTGCACAGGACCAATCAAGTTCACGCCACCACCACGTAAAAAAAAAAAAAAAAAAAAAAGTTTTGAAGTAATAGCGCCACCCCTGCCCTGCTCGCCCTGCTCTGCACAGGACCAATCAAGTTCAAGCCACCACCACGTAAAAAAAAAAAAAAAAAAAAAAATTATTCAAGTAATAGCGCCAGCCCTGCCCTGCTCTGCACAGTACCAATCAAGTTCACGCCACCACCACGTAAAAAAAAAAAAAAAAAAAAAAATTATTCAATAGCGCCAGCCCTGCCCTGCTCGCCCTGCTCTGCACAGGACCAATCAAGTTCACGCCACCACCACGTAAAAAAAAAAAAAAAAAAAAAAAATTTGAAGTAATAGCGCCAGCCCTGCCCTGCTCGCCCTGCTCTGCACAGGACCAATCAAGTTCACGCCACCACCACGTAAAAAAAAAAAAAAAAAAAAAAATTTTTGAAGTAATAGCGCCAGCCCTGCCCTGCTCGCCCTGCTCTGCACAGGACCAATCAAGTTCACGCCACCACCACGTAAAAAAAAAAAAAAAAAAAATTTTTTGAAGTAATAGCGCCAGCCCTGCCCTGCTCGATCTGCTCTGCACAGGACCAATCAAGTTCACGCCACCACCACGTAAAAAAAAAAAAAAAAAAAAAAATTTTGAAGTAATAGCGCCAGCCCTGCCCTGCTCGCCCTGCTCTGCACAGGACCAATCAAGTTCACGCCACCACCACGTAAAAAAAAAAAAAAAAAAAAAAATTTTTGAAGTAATAGCGCCAGCCCTGCCCTGCACAGGACCAATCAAGTTCACGCCACCACCACGTAAAAAAAAAAAAAAAAAAAAATTATTCAAGTAATAGCGCCAGCCCTGCCCTGCTCGATCTGCTCTGCACAGGACCAATCAAGTTCACGCCACCACCACGTAAAAAAAAAAAAAAAAAAAAAAAATTTTGAAGTAATAGCGCCAGCCCTGCCCTGCTCGCCCTGCTCTGCACAGGACCAATCAAGTTCACGCCACCACCACGTAAAAAAAAAAAAAAAAAAAAAAATTTTTGAAGTAATAGCGCCAGCCCTGCCCTGCTCGCCCTGCTCTGCACAGGTCCAATCAAGTTCACGCCACCACCACGTAAAAAAAAAAAAAAAAAAAAAAATTATTCAAGTAATAGCGCCAGCCCTGCCCTGATCGCCCTGCTCTGCACAGGACCAATCAAGTTCACGCCACCACCACGTAAAAAAAAAAAAAAAAAAAAAATTATTCAAGTAATAGCGCCAGCCCTGCCCTGCTCTGCACAGTACCAATCAAGTTCACGCCACCACCACGTAAAAAAAAAAAAAAAAAAAAAATTTTTGAAGTAATAGCGCCAGCCCTGCCCTGCTCGCCCTGCTCTGCACAGGACCAATCAAGTTCACGCCACCACCATGTAAAAAAAAAAAAAAAAAAAAAATTTTTGAAGTAATAGCGCCAGCCCTGCCCTGCTCGATCTGCTCTGCACAGGACCAATCAAGTTCACGCCACCACCACGTAAAAAAAAAAAAAAAAAAAAAAATTTTTGAAGTAATAGCGCCAGCCCTGCCCTGCTCGCCCTGCTCTGCACAGGACCAATCAAGTTCACGCCACCACCACGTAAAAAAAAAAAAAAAAAAAAAAATTTTTGAAGTAATAGCGCCAGCCCTGCCCTGCTCGCCCTGCTCTGCACAGGACCAATCAAGTTCACGCCACCACCACGTAAAAAAAAAATAAATAAATAAATAAATTTTGAAGTAATAGCGCCAGCCCTGCCCTGCTCGCCCTGCTCTGCACAGGACCAATCAAGTTCACGCCACCACCACGTAAAAAAAAAAAAAAAAAAAAAAATTTTTAAAGTAATAGCGCCAGCCCTGCCCTGCTCGATCTGCTCTGCACAGGACCAATCAAGTTCACGCCACCACCACGTAAAAAAAAAAAAAAAAAAAAAAATTTTGAAGTAATAGCGCCAGCCCTGCCCTGCTCGCCCTGCTCTGCACAGGACCAATCAAGTTCACGCCACCACCACGTAAAAAAAAAAAAAAAAAAAAAAATTTTTGAAGTAATAGCGCCAGCCCTGCCCTGCACAGGACCAATCAAGTTCACGCCACCACCACGTAAAAAAAAAAAAAAAAAAAAAATTATTCAAGTAATAGCGCCAGCCCTGCCCTCCTCTGCACAGTACCAATCAAGTTCACGCCACCACCACGTAAAAAAATAAAATAAAATAATAATTTTTGAAGTAATAGCGCCAGCCCTGCCCTGCTCGCCCTGCTCTGCACAGGACCAATCAAGTTCACGCCACCACCACGTAAAAAAAAAATAAATAAATAAATAAATTTTGAAGTAATAGCACCAGCCCTGCCCTGCTCGCCCTGCTCTGCACAGGACCAATCAAGTTCACGCCACCACCACGTAAAAAAAAAAAAAAAAAAAAAAAATTTTTAAAGTAATAGCGCCAGCCCTGCCCTGCTCGATCTGCTCTGCACAGGACCAATCAAGTTCACGCCACCACCACGTAAAAAAAAAAAAAAAAAAAAAAAATTTTGAAGTAATAGCGCCAGCCCTGCCCTGCTCGCCCTGCTCTGCACAGGACCAATCAAGTTCACGCCACCACCACGTAAAAAAAAAAAAAAAAAAAAAAATTTTTGAAGTAATAGCGCCAGCCCTGCCCTGCTCGCCCTGCTCGCCCTGCTCTGCAATCAAGTTCACGCCACCACCACGTAAAAAAAAAAAAAAAAAAAAAAAATTTTGAAGTAATAGCGCCAGCCCTGCCCTGCTCGCCCTGCTCTGCACAGGACCAATCAAGTTCACGCCACCACCACGTAAAAAAAAAAAAAAAAAAAAAAATTTTTGAAGTAATAGCGCCAGCCCTGCCCTGCTCGCCCTGCTCTGCACAGGTCCAATCAAGTTCACGCCACCACCACGTAAAAAAAAAAAAAAAAAAAAAAATTATTCAAGTAATAGCGCCAGCCCTGCCCTGATCGCCCTGCTCTGCACAGGACCAATCAAGTTCACGCCACCACCACGTAAAAAAAAAAAAAAAAAAAAAATTTTGAAGTAATAGCGCCAGCCCTGCCCTGCTCGCCCTGCTCTGCACAGGACCAATCAAGTTCACGCCACCACCACGTAAAAAAAAAAAAAAAAAAAAAAAATTTTGAAGTAATAGCGCCAGCCCTGCCCTGCTCGCCCTGCTCTGCACAGGACCAATCAAGTTCACGCCACCACCACGTAAAAAAAAAAAAAAAAAAAAAATTATTCAAGTAATAGCGCCAGCCCTGCCCTGCTCTGCACAGTACCAATCAAGTTCACGCCACCACCACGTAAAAAAAAAAAAAAAAAATAAATTATTCAAGTAATAGCGCCAGCCCTGCCCTGCTCGCCCTGCTCTGCACAGGACCAATCAAGTTCACGCCACCACCACGTAAAAAAAAAAATAAAAAAAAAATTTTTTGAAGTAATAGCGCCAGCCCTGCCCTGCTCGCCCTGCTCTGCACAGGACCAATCATTCACGCCACCACCACGTAAAAAAAAAAAAAAAAAAAAATTATTCAAGTAATAGCGCCAGCCCTGCCCTGCTCTGCACAGTACCAATCAAGTTCACGCCACCACCACGTAAAAAAAAAAAAAAAAAAAAAAAAATTGAAGTAATAGCGCCAGCCCTGCCCTGCTCGCCCTGCTCTGCACAGGACCAATCAAGTTCACGCCACCACCACGTAAAAAAAAAAAAAAAAAAAAAAATTTGAATAGCGCCAGCCCTGCCCTGCTCGCCCTGCTCTGCACAGGACCAATCAAGTTCACGCCACCACCACGTAAAAAAAAAAAAAAAAAAAAAATTATTCAATTAATAGCGCCAGCCCTGCCCTGCTCTGCACAGTACCAATCAATTTCACGCCACGTAAAAAAAAAAAAAAAAAAAAAAAAAATTTTTGAAGTAATAGCGCCAGCCCTGCCCTGCTCGCCCTGCTCTGCACAGGACCAATCAAGTTCACGCCACCACCACGTAAAAAAAAAAAAAAAAAAAAATTTTTGAAGTAATAGCGCCAGCCCTGCCCTGCTCGCCCTACTCTGCACAGGACCAATCAAGTTCACGCCACCACCACGTAAAAAAAAAATTTTTGAAGTAATAGCGCCAGCCCTGCCCTGCTCGCCCTGCTCTGCACAGGACCAATCAAGTTCACGCCACCACCACGTAAAAAAAAAAAAAAAAAAAAAAATTATTCAATTAATAGCGCCAGCCCTGCCCTGCTCTGCACAGTACCAATCAATTTCACGCCACCACCACGTAAAAAAAAAAAAAAAAAAAAAAAAATTTTTGAAGTAATAGCGCCAGCCCTGCCCTGCTCTGCACAGGACCAATCAAGTTCACGCCACCACCACGTAAAAAAAAAAAAAAAAAAAAAATTATTCAAGTAATAGCGCCAGCCCTGCCCTCCTCTGCACAGTACCAATCAAGTTCACGCCACCACCACGTAAAAAAAAAAAAAAAAATAATAATTTTTGAAGTAATAGCGCCAGCCCTGCCCTGCTCGCCCTGCTCTGCACAGGACCAATCAAGTTCACGCCACCACCACGTAAAAAAAAAATAAATAAATAAATAAATTTTGAAGTAATAGCGCCAGCCCTGCCCTGCTCGCCCTGCTCTGCACAGGACCAATCAAGTTCACGCCACCACCACGTAAAAAAAAAAAAAAAAAAATTTTTAAAGTAATAGCGCCAGCCCTGCCCTGCTCGATCTGCTCTGCACAGGACCAATCAAGTTCACGCCACCACCACGTAAAAAAAAAAAAAAAAAAAAAAAATTTTGAAGTAATAGCGCCAGCCCTGCCCTGCTCGCCCTGCTCTGCACAGGACCAATCAAGTTCACGCCACCACCACGTAAAAAAAAAAAAAAAAAAAAAAATTTTTGAAGTAATAGCGCCAGCCCTGCCCTGCTCGCCCTGCTCTGCACAGGTCCAATCAAGTTCACGCCACCACCACGTAAAAAAAAAAAAAAAAAAAAAAATTATTCAAGTAATAGCGCCAGCCCTGCCCTGATCGCCCTGCTCTGCACAGGACCAATCAAGTTCACGCCACCACCACGTAAAAAAAAAAAAAAAAAAAAAATTTTGAAGTAATAGCGCCAGCCCTGCCCTGCTCGCCCTGCTCTGCACAGGACCAATCAAGTTCACGCCACCACCACGTAAAAAAAAAAAAAATAAATAAAAATTTTGAAGTAATAGCGCCAGCCCTGCCCTGCTCGCCCTGCTCTGCACAGGACCAATCAAGTTCACGCCACCACCACGTAAAAAAAAAAAAAAAAAAAAAATTATTCAAGTAATAGCGCCAGCCCTGCCCTGCTCTGCACAGTACCAATCAAGTTCACGCCACCACCACGTAAAAAAAAAAAAAAAAAAAAAATTATTCAAGTAATAGCGCCAGCCCTGCCCTGCTCGCCCTGCTCTGCACAGGACCAATCAAGTTCACGCCACCACCACGTAAAAAAAAAAAAAAAAAAAAAAATTCAAGTAATAGCGCCAGCCCTGCCCTGCTCTGCACAGTACCAATCAAGTTCACGCCACCACCACGTAAAAAAAATAATAAAAAAAAAATTTTTTGAAGTAATAGCGCCAGCCCTGCCCTGCTCGCCCTGCTCTGCACAGGACCAATCATTCACGCCACCACCACGTAAAAAAAAAAATAAAAAAAAATTATTCAAGTAATAGCGCCAGCCCTGCCCTGCTCTGCACAGTACCAATCAAGTTCACGCCACCACCACGTAAAAAAAAAAAAAAAAAAAAAAAAATTTGAAGTAATAGCGCCAGCCCTGCCCTGCTCGCCCTGCTCTGCACAGGACCAATCAAGTTCACGCCACCACCACGTAAAAAAAAAAAAAAAAAAAAAAATTTGAAGTAATAGCGCCAGCCCTGCCCTGCTCGCCCTGCTCTGCACAGGACCAATCAAGTTCACGCCACCACCACGTAAAAAAAAAAAAAAAAAAAAAATTATTCAATTAATAGCGCCAGCCCTGCCCTGCTCTGCACAGTACCAATCAATTTCACGCCACCACCACGTAAAAAAAAAAAAAAAAAAAAAAAAAATTTTTGAAGTAATAGCGCCAGCCCTGCCCTGCTCGCCCTGCTCTGCACAGGACCAATCAAGTTCACGCCACCACCACGTAAAAAAAAAAAAAAAAAAAAATTTTTGAAGTAATAGCGCCAGCCCTGCCCTGCTCGCCCTGCTCTGCACAGGACCAATCAAGTTCACGCCACCACCACGTAAAAAAAAATTTTTTGAAGTAATAGCGCCAGCCCTGCCCTGCTCGCCCTGCTCTGCACAGGACCAATCAAGTTCACGCCACCACCACGTAAAAAAAAAAAAAAAAAAAAAAATTATTCAATTAATAGCGCCAGCCCTGCCCTGCTCTGCACAGTACCAATCAATTTCACGCCACCACCACGTAAAAAAAAAAAAAAAAAAAAAAAAATTTTTGAAGTAATAGCGCCAGCCCTGCCCTGCTCTGCACAGGACCAATCAAGTTCACGCCACCACCACGTAAAAAAAAAAAAAAAAAAATTTTTTGAAGTAATAGCGCCAGCCCTGCCCTGCTCGCCCTGCTCTGCACAGGACCAATCAAGTTCACGCCACCACCACGTAAAAAAAAAAAAAAAAAAAAAAAATTTTGAAGTAATAGAGCCAGCCCTGCCCTGCTCGCCCTGCTCTGCACAGGACCAATCAAGTTCACGCCACCACCACGTAAAAAAAAAAAAAAAAAAAAATTTTTGAAGTAATAGCGCCAGCCCTGCCCTGCTCGCCCTGCTCTGCACAGGACCAATCAAGTTCACGCCACCACCACGTAAAAAAAAAAAAAAAAAAAAAATATTCAAGTAATAGCGCCAGCCCTGCCCTGCTCTGCACAGTACCAATCAATTTCACGCCACCACCACGTAAAAAAAAAAAAAAAAAAAAAAAAAATTTTGAAGTAATAGCGCCAGCCCTGCCCTGCTCTGCACAGGACCAATCAAGTTCACGCCACCACCACGTAAAAAAAAAAAAAAAAAAAAAAAATTTTGAAGTAATAGCGCCAGCCCTGCCCTGCTCGCCCTGCTCTGCACAGGACCAATCAAGTTCACGCCACCACCACGTAAAAAAAAAAAAAAAAAAAAATTTTTGAAGTAATAGCGCCAGCCCTGCCCTGCTCGCCCTGCTCTGCACAGGACCAATCAAGTTCACGCCACCACCACGTAAAAAAAAAAAAAAAAAAAAAATATTCAAGTAATAGCGCCAGCCCTGCCCTGCTCTGCACAGTACCAATCAAGTTCACGCCACCACCACGTAAAAAAAAAAAAAAAAAAAAAAATTTTGAAGTAATAGCGCCAGCCCTGCCCTGCTCGCCCTGCTCTGCACAGGACCAATCAAGTTCACGCCACCACCACGTAAAAAAAAAAAAAAAAAAAAAATTATTCAAGTAATAGCGCCAGCCCTGCCCTGCTCTGCACAGTACCAATCAAGTTCACGCCACCACCACGTAAAAAAAAAAAAAAAAAAAATTTTTTTGAAGTAATAGCGCCAGCCCTGCCCTGCTCGCCCTGCTCTGCACAGGACCAATCAAGTTCACGCCACCACCACGTAAAAAAAAAAAAAAAAAAAAATTATTCAAGTAATAGCGCCAGCCCTGCCCTGCTCTGCACAGTACCAATCAAGTTCACGCCACCACCACGTAAAAAAAAAAAAAAAAAAAAAATTTTGAAGTAATAGCGCCAGCCCTGCCCTGCTCGCCCTGCTCTGCACAGGACCAATCAAGTTCACGCCACCACCAC
This sequence comes from Acipenser ruthenus, assembly GCF_902713425.1. Classification (NCBI taxonomy): domain Eukaryota; kingdom Metazoa; phylum Chordata; class Actinopteri; order Acipenseriformes; family Acipenseridae; genus Acipenser; species Acipenser ruthenus. The sequence goes on from NC_081222.1 coordinate 171,132, forward strand.
GTAAAAAAAAAAAAAAAAAAAAAAATTTTGAAGTAATAGCGCCAGCCCTGCCCTGCTCGCCCTGCTCTGCACAGGACCAATCAAGTTCACGCCACCACCACGTAAAAAAAAAAAAAAAAAAAAAAATTATTAAATTAATAGCGCCAGCCCTGCCCTGCTCTGCACAGTACCAATCAATTTCACGCCACCACCACGTAAAAAAAAAAAAAAAAAAAAAAAAAATTTTTGAAGTAATAGCGCCAGCCCTGCCCTGCTCGCCCTGCTCTGCACAGGACCAATCAAGTTCACGCCACCACCACGTAAAAAAAAAAAAAAAAAAAAAATTTTTGAAGTAATAGCGCCAGCCCTGCCCTGCTCGCCCTGCTCTGCACAGGACCAATCAAGTTCACGCCACCACCACGTAAAAAAAAAAAAAAAAAAAAATTATTCAAGTAATAGCGCCAGCCCTGCCCTGCTCTGCACAGTACCAATCAAGTTCACGCCACCACCACGTAAAAAAAAAAAAAAAAAAAAAAATTTTGAAGTAATAGCGCCAGCCCTGCCCTGCTCGCCCTGCTCTGCACAGGACCAATCAAGTTCACGCCACCACCACGTAAAAAAAAAAAAAAAAAAAAATTTTTGAAGTAATAGCGCCAGCCCTGCCCTGCTCGCCCTGCTCTGCACAGGACCAATCAAGTTCACGCCACCACCACGTAAAAAAAAAAAAAAAAAAAAAATATTCAAGTAATAGCGCCAGCCCTGCCCTGCTCTGCACAGTACCAATCAAGTTCACGCCACCACCACGTAAAAAAAAAAAAAAAAAAAAAAATTTTGAAGTAATAGCGCCAGCCCTGCCCTGCTCGCCCTGCTCTGCACAGGACCAATCAAGTTCACGCCACCACCACGTAAAAAAAAAAAAAAAAAAAAAAATTATTCAAGTAATAGCGCCAGCCCTGCCCTGCTCTGCACAGTACCAATCAAGTTCACGCCACCACCACGTAAAAAAAAAAAAAAAAAAAATTTTTTTGAAGTAATAGCGCCAGCCCTGCCCTGCTCGCCCTGCTCTGCACAGGACCAATCAAGTTCACGCCACCACCACGTAAAAAAAAAAAAAAAAAAAAATTATTCAAGTAATAGCGCCAGCCCTGCCCTGCTCTGCACAGTACCAATCAAGTTCACGCCACCACCACGTAAAAAAAAAAAAAAAAAAAAATTATTCAAGTAATAGCGCCAGCCCTGCCCTGCTCTGCACAGTACCAATCAAGTTCACGCCACCACCACGTAAAAAAAAAAAAAAAAAAAAAATTTTGAAGTAATAGCGCCAGCCCTGCCCTGCTCGCCCTGCTCTGCACAGGACCAATCAAGTTCACGCCACCACCACGTAAAAAAAAAAAAAAAAAAAAAATTTTTGAAGTAATAGCGCCAGCCCTGCCCTGCTCGCCCTGCTCTGCACAGGACCAATCAAGTTCACGCCACCACCACGTAAAAAAAAAAAAAAAAAAAAAAATTATTAAATTAATAGCGCCAGCCCTGCCCTGCTCTGCACAGTACCAATCAATTTCACGCCACCACCACGTAAAAAAAAAAAAAAAAAAAAAAAAAATTTTTGAAGTAATAGCGCCAGCCCTGCCCTGCTCGCCCTGCTCTGCACAGGACCAATCAAGTTCACGCCACCACCACGTAAAAAAAAAAAAAAAAAAAAAATTTTTGAAGTAATAGCGCCAGCCCTGCCCTGCTCGCCCTGCTCTGCACAGGACCAATCAAGTTCACGCCACCACCACGTAAAAAAAAAAAAAAAAAAAAATTATTCAAGTAATAGCGCCAGCCCTGCCCTGCTCTGCACAGTACCAATCAAGTTCACGCCACCACCACGTAAAAAAAAAAAAAAAAAAAAAAATTTTGAAGTAATAGCGCCAGCCCTGCCCTGCTCGCCCTGCTCTGCACAGGACCAATCAAGTTCACGCCACCACCACGTAAAAAAAAAAAAAAAAAAATTTTTTTGAAGTAATAGCGCCAGCCCTGCCCTGCTCGCCCTGCTCTGCACAGGACCAATCAAGTTCACGCCACCACCACGTAAAAAAAAAAAAAAAAAAAAAAATTTTGAAGTAATAGCGCCAGCCCTGCCCTGCTCGCCCTGCTCTGCACAGGACCAATCAAGTTCACGCCACCACCACGTAAAAAAAAAAAAAAAAAAAAAAAATTTTGAAGTAATAGCGCCAGCCCTGCCCTGCTCGCCCTGCTCTGCACAGGACCAATCAAGTTCATGCCACCACCACGTAAAAAAAAAAAAAAAAAAAAAAATTTTGAAGTAATAGCGCCAGCCCTGCCCTGCTCGCCCTGCTCTGCACAGGACCAATCAAGTTCACGCCACCACCACGTAAAAAAAAAAAAAAAAAAAAAAATTATTCAAGTAATAGCGCCAGCCCTGCCCTGCTCTGCACAGTACCAATCAAGTTCACGCCACCACCACGTAAAAAAAAAAAAAAAAAAAAAAAAATTTTGAAGTAATAGCGCCAGCCCTGCCCTGCTCGCCCTGCTCTGCACAGGACCAATCAAGTTCACGCCACCACCACGTAAAAAAAAAAAAAAAAAAAATTTTTTGAAGTAATAGCGCCAGCCCTGCCCTGCTCGCCCTGCTCTGCACAGGACCAATCAAGTTCACGCCACCACCACGTAAAAAAAAAAAAAAAAAAAAAAAAATTGAAGTAATAGCGCCAGCCCTGCCCTGCTCGCCCTGCTCTGCACAGGACCAATCAAGTTCACGCCACCACCACGTAAAAAAAAAAAAAAAAAAAAATTATTCAAGTAATAGCGCCAGCCCTGCCCTGCTCGCCCTGCTCTGCACAGGACCAATCAAGTTCACGCCACCACCACGTAAAAAAAAAAAAAAAAAAAAATTATTCAAGTAATAGCGCCAGCCCTGCCCTGCTCTGCACAGTACCAATCAAGTTCACGCCACCACCACGTAAAAAAAAAAAAAAAAAAAATTTTTTGAAGTAATAGCGCCAGCCCTGCCCTGCTCGCCCTGCTCTGCACAGGACCAATCAAGTTCACGCCACCACCACGTAAAAAAAAAAAAAAAAAAAAAAATATTCAAGTAATAGCGCCAGCCCTGCCCTGCTCTGCACAGTACCAATCAAGTTCACGCCACCACCACGTAAAAAAAAAAAATAAAAAAATAAATTTTTGAAGTAATAGCGCCAGCCCTGCCCTGCTCGCCCTGCTCTGCACAGGACCAATCAAGTTCACGCCACCACCACGTAAAAAAAAAAAAAAAAAAAAAAATTATTGAAGTAATAGCGCCAGCCCTGCCCTGCTCTGCACAGTACCAATCAAGTTCACGCCACCACCACGTAAAAAAAAAAAAAAAAAAAAAAAAATTTTGAAGTAATAGCGCCAGCCCTGCCCTGCTCGCCCTGCTCTGCACAGGACCAATCAAGTTCACGCCACCACCACGTAAAAAAAAAAAAAAAAAAAAAAATTTGAAGTAATAGCGCCAGCCCTGCCCTGCTCGCCCTGCTCTCAGTACCAATCAAGTTCACGCCACCACCACGTAAAAAAAAAAAAAAAAAAAAAAATTTGAAGTAATAGCGCCAGCCCTGCCCTGCTCGCCCTGCTCTGCACAGGACCAATCAAGTTCACGCCACCACCACGTAAAAAAAAAAAAAAAAAAAAAAATTTTTGAAGTAATAGCGCCAGCCCTGCCCTGCTCGCCCTGCTCTGCACAGGACCAATCAAGTTCACGCCACCACCACGTAAAAAAAAAAAAAAAAAAAAAAATTTTTTGAAGTAATAGCGCCAGCCCTGCCCTGCTCGCCCTGCTCTGCACAGGACCAATCAAGTTCACGCCACCACCACGTAAAAAAAAAAAAAAAAAAAAAAATTATTCAAATAATAGCGTCAGCCCTGCCCTGCTCTGCACAGTACCAATCAAGTTCACGCCACCACCACGTAAAAAAAAAAAAAATAAATAAAATTTTGAAGTAATAGCGCCAGCCCTGCCCTGCTCGCCCTGCTCTGCACAGGACCAATCAAGTTCACGCCACCACCACGTAAAAAAAAAAAAAAAAAAAAAAATTTTTGAAGTAATAGCGCCAGCCCTGCCCTGCTCTGCACAGTACCAATCAAGTTCACGCCACCACCACGTAAAAAAAAAAAAAAAAAAATTTTTGAAGTAATAGCGCCAGCCCTGCCCTGCTCGCCCTGCTCTGCACAGGACCAATCAAGTTCACGCCACCACCACGTAAAAAAAAAAAAAAAAAAAAAAATTTTGAAGTAATAGCGCCAGCCCTGCCCTGCTCGCCCTGCTCTGCACAGGACCAATCAAGTTCACGCCACCACCACGTAAAAAAAAAAAAAAAAAAAAAAAATTTTGAAGTAATAGCGCCAGCCCTGCCCTGCTCGCCCTGCTCTGCACAGGACCAATCAAGTTCACGCCACCACCACGTAAAAAAAAAAAAAAAAAAAAAAATTTTGAAGTAATAGCGCCAGCCCTGCCCTGCTCGCCCTGCTCTGCACAGGACCAATCAAGTTCACGCCACCACCACGTAAAAAAAAAAAAAAAAAAAAAAATTATTCAAGTAATAGCGCCAGCCCTGCCCTGCTCTGCACAGTACCAATCAAGTTCACGCCACCACCACGTAAAAAAAAAAAAAAAAAAAAAAAATTTTGAAGTAATAGCGCCAGCCCTGCCCTGCTCGCCCTGCTCTGCACAGGACCAATCAAGTTCACGCCACCACCACGTAAAAAAAAAAAAAAAAAAAAAAATTATTCAATTAATAGCGCCAGCCCTGCCCTGCTCTGCACAGGACCAATCAAGTTCACGCCACCACCACGTAAAAAAAAAAAAAAAATTATTCAAGTAATAGCGCCAGCCCTGCCCTGCTCTGCACAGGACCAATCAAGTTCAAGCCACCACCACGTAAAAAAAAAAAAAAAAAAAAAATGTTGAAGTAATAGCGCCAGCCCTGCCCTGCTCGCCCTGCTCTGCACAGGACCAATCAAGTTCACGCCACCACCACGTAAAAAAAAAAAAAAAAAAAAAAAATTTTGAAGTAATAGCGCCAGCCCTGCCCTGCTCGCCCTGCTCTGCACAGGACCAATCAAGTTCACGCCACCACCACGTAAAAAAAAAAAAAAAAAAAAAAAAATTTTGAAGTAATAGCACCAGCCCTGCCCTGCTCTGCACAGGACCAATCAAGTTCACGCCACCACCACGTAAAAAAAAAAAAAAAAAAAAAAATTTTGAAGTAATAGCGCCAGCCCTGCCCTGCTCGCCCTGCTCTGCACAGGACCAATCAAGTTCACGCCACCACCACGTAAAAAAAAAAAAAAAAAAAAAATTTTTGAAGTAATAGCGCCAGCCCTGCCCTGCTCGCCCTGCTCTGCACAGGACCAATCAAGTTCACGCCACCACCACGTAAAAAAAAAAAAAAAAAAAAAAATTATTCAATTAATAGCGCCAGCCCTGCCCTGCTCTGCACAGGACCAATCAAGTTCACGCCACCACCACGTAAAAAAAAAAAAAAAAATTATTCAAGTAATAGCGCCAGCCCTGCCCTGCTCTGCACAGGACCAATCAAGTTCAAGCCACCACCACGTAAAAAAAAAAAAAAAAAAAAATGTTGAAGTAATAGCGCCAGCCCTGCCCTGCTCGCCCTGCTCTGCACAGGACCAATCAAGTTCACGCCACCACCACGTAAAAAAAAAAAAAAAAAAAAAATTTTTGAAGTAATAGCGCCAGCCCTGCCCTGCTCGCCCTGCTCTGCACAGGACCAATCAAGTTCACGCCACCACCACGTAAAAAAAAAAAAAAAAAAAAAAAATTTTTAAAGTAATAGCGCCAGCCCTGCCCTGCTCTGCACAGTACCAATCAAGTTCACGCCACCACCACGTAAAAAAAAAAAAAAATTTTGAAGTAATAGCGCCAGCCCTGCCCTGCTCGCCCTGCTCTGCACAGGACCAATCAAGTTCACGCCACCACCACGTAAAAAAAAAAAAAAAAAAAAAAATTTTTGAAGTAATAGCGCCAGCCCTGCCCTGCTCGCCCTGCTCTGCACAGGACCAATCAAGTTCACGCCACCACCACGTAAAAAAAAAAAAAAAAAAAAAAAATTTTGAAGTAATAGCGCCAGCCCTGCCCTGCTCGCCCTGCTCTGCACAGGACCAATCAAGTTCACGCCACCACCACGTAAAAAAAAAAAAAAAAAAAAAAAAATTTTGAAGTAATAGCACCAGCCCTGCCCTGCTCTGCACAGGACCAATCAAGTTCACGCCACCACCACGTAAAAAAAAAAAAAAAAAAAAAAAATTTTGAAGTAATAGCGCCAGCCCTGCCCTGCTCGCCCTGCTCTGCACAGGACCAATCAAGTTCACGCCACCACCACGTAAAAAAAAAAAAAAAAAAAAAAAATTTTGAAGTAATAGCGCCAGCCCTGCCCTGCTCGCCCTGCTCTGCACAGGACCAATCAAGTTCACGCCACCACCACGTAAAAAAAAAAAAAAAAAAAAAAAAATTTTGAAGTAATAGCACCAGCCCTGCCCTGCTCTGCACAGGACCAATCAAGTTCACGCCACCACCACGTAAAAAAAAAAAAAAAAAAAAAAATTTTGAAGTAATAGCGCCAGCCCTGCCCTGCTCGCCCTGCTCTGCACAGGACCAATCAAGTTCACGCCACCACCACGTAAAAAAAAAAAAAAAAAAAAAATTTTTGAAGTAATAGCGCCAGCCCTGCCCTGCTCGCCCTGCTCTGCACAGGACCAATCAAGTTCACGCCACCACCACGTAAAAAAAAAAAAAAAAAAAAAAAATTTTTAAAGTAATAGCGCCAGCCCTGCCCTGCTCTGCACAGTACCAATCAAGTTCACGCCACCACCACGTAAAAAAAAAAAAAAATTTTGAAGTAATAGCGCCAGCCCTGCCCTGCTCGCCCTGCTCTGCACAGTACCAATCAAGTTCACGCCACCACCACGTAAAAAAAAAAAAAAATTTTGAAGTAATAGCGCCAGCCCTGCCCTGCTCGCCCTGCTCTGCACAGGACCAATCAAGTTCACGCCACCACCACGTAAAAAAAAAAAAAAAAAAAAAAATTTTTGAAGTAATAGCGCCAGCCCTGCCCTGCTCGCCCTGCTCTGCACAGGACCAATCAAGTTCACGCCACCACCACGTAAAAAAAAAAAAAAAAAAAAAAAATTTTGAAGTAATAGCGCCAGCCCTGCCCTGCTCGCCCTGCTCTGCACAGGACCAATCAAGTTCACGCCACCACCACGTAAAAAAAAAAAAAAAAAAAAAAAAATTTTGAAGTAATAGCACCAGCCCTGCCCTGCTCTGCACAGGACCAATCAAGTTCACGCCACCACCACGTAAAAAAAAAAAAAAAAAAAAAAATTTTGAAGTAATAGCGCCAGCCCTGCCCTGCTCGCCCTGCTCTGCACAGGACCAATCAAGTTCACGCCACCACCACGTAAAAAAAAAAAAAAAAAAAAATTATTCAAGTAATAGCACCAGCCCTGGCTCTGCCCTGCTCTGCACAGGACCAATCAAGTTCACGCCACCACCACGTAAAAAAAAAAAAAAAAAAAAATTATTCAAGTAATAGCGCAAGCCCTGCCCTGCTCTGCACAGGACCAATCAAGTTCACGCCACCACCACGTAAAAAAAAAAAAAAAAAAAAATTATTCAAGTAATAGCGCCAGCCCTGCCCTGCTCTGCACAGGACCAATCAAGTTCACGCCACCACCACTTAAAAAAAAAAAAAAAAAAAAAAATTATTCAAGTAATAGCGCCAGCCCTGCCCTGCTCTGCACAGGACCAATCAAGTTCACGCCACCACCACGTAAAAAAAAAAAAAAAAAAAATTATTCAAGTAATAGCGCCAGCCCTGCCCTGCTCTGCACAGGACCAATCAAGTTCACGCCACCACCACGTAAAAAAAAAAAAAAAAAAAATTATTCAAGTAATAGCGCCAGCCCTGCCCTGCTCTGCACAGGACCAATCAAGTTCACGCCACCACCACGTAAAAAAAAAAAAAAAAAAAAAAAAATTATTCAAGTAATAACGCCAGCCCTGCCCTGCTCTGCACAGGACCAATCAAGTTCACGCCACCACCACGTAAAAAAAAAAAAAAAAAAAATTATTCAAGTAATAGCGCCAGCCCTGCCCTGCTCTGCACAGGACCAATCAAGTTCACGCTACCACCACGTAAAAAAAAAAAAAAAAAAAAAAAAATTATTCAAGTAATAGCGCCAGCCCTGCCCTGCTCTGCACAGGACCAATCAAGTTCACGCCACCACCATGTAAAAAAAAAAAAAAAAAAAAATTATTCAAGTAATAGCGCCAGCCCTACCCTGCTCGCCCTGCTCTGCACAGGACCAATCAAGTTCACGCCACCACCACGTAAAAAAAAAAAAAAAAAAAAATTATTCAAGTAATAGCGCCAGCCCTGCCCTGCTCTGCACAGGACCAATCAAGTTCACGCCACCACCACGTAAAAAAAAAAAAAAAAAAAAATTATTCAAGTAATAGCGCCAGCCCTGCCCTGCTCTGCACAGGACCAATCAAGTTCACGCCACCACCACGTAAAAAAAAAAAAAAAAAAAAATTATTCAAGTAATAACGCCAGCCCTGCCCTGCTCTGCACAGGACCAATCAAGTTCGCGCCACCACCACGTAAAAAAAAAAAAAAAAAAAAAAAATTATTCAAGTAATAGCGCCAGCCCTGCCCTGCTCTGCACAGGACCAATCAAGTTCACGCCACCACCATGTAAAAAAAAAAAAAAAAAAAAAAAATTATTCAAGTAATAGCGCCAGCCCTACCCTGCTCGCCCTGCTCTGCACAGGACCAATCAAGTTCACGCCACCACCATGTAAAAAAAAAAATAATAATAATAATATTCAAGTAATAGCACCAGCCCTGCCCTGCTCTGCCCTGCTCTGCACAGGACCAATCAAGTTCACGCCACCACCACGTAAAAAAAAAAAAAAAAAATATTGAAGTAATAGCGCCAGCCCTGAACTGCTCGCCCTGCTCTGCACAGGACCAATCAAGTTCACGACACCACCACGTAAAAAAAATAAATAAATAAAAATAATTATTCAAGTAATAGCACCAGCCCTGCCCTGCTCTGCCCTGCTCTGCACAGGACCAATCAAGTTCACGCCACCACCACGTGAAAAAAAAAAAAAAAAAAAATTATTCAAGTAATAGCGCCAGCCCTGCCCTGCTCTGCACAGGACCAATCAAGTTCACGCCACCACCACGTAAAAAAAAAAAAAAAAAAAAAAAATTATTCAAGTAATAGCACCAGCCCTGGCTCTGCCCTGCTCTGCACAGGACCAATCAAGTTCACGCCACCACCACGTAAAAAAAAAAAAAAAAAAAAAAAAATTATTCAAGTAATAGCGCCAGCCCTGCCCTGCTCTGCACAGGACCAATCAAGTTCACGCTACCACCACGTAAAAAAAAAAAAAAAAAAAAAGAAATTATTCAAGTAATAGCGCCAGCCCTGCCCTGCTCTGCACAGGACCAATCAAGTTCACGCCACCACCATGTAAAAAAAAAAAAAAAAAAAAATTATTCAAGTAATAGCGCCAGCCCTACCCTGCTCGCCCTGCTCTGCACAGGACCAATCAAGTTCACGCCACCACCACGTAAAAAAAAAAAAAAAAAAAAATTATTCAAGTAATAGCGCCAGCCCTGCCCTGCTCTGCACAGGACCAATCAAGTTCACGCCACCACCACGTAAAAAAAAAAAAAAAAAAAAATTATTCAAGTAATAACGCCAGCCCTGCCCTGCTCTGCACAGGACCAATCAAGTTCGCGCCACCACCACGTAAAAAAAAAAAAAAAAAAAAAAAATTATTCAAGTAATAGCGCCAGCCCTGCCCTGCTCTGCACAGGACCAATCAAGTTCACGCCACCACCATGTAAAAAAAAAAAAAAAAAAAAAAAATTATTCAAGTAATAGCGCCAGCCCTACCCTGCTCGCCCTGCTCTGCACAGGACCAATCAAGTTCACGCCACCACCATGTAAAAAAAAAAAAAATAATAATAATATTCAAGTAATAGCACCAGCCCTGCCCTGCTCTGCCCTGCTCTGCACAGGACCAATCAAGTTCACGCCACCACCACGTAAAAAAAAAAAAAAAAAATATTGAAGTAATAGCGCCAGCCCTGAACTGCTCGCCCTGCTCTGCACAGGACCAATCAAGTTCACGACACCACCACGTAAAAAAAATAAATAAATAAAAATAATTATTCAAGTAATAGCACCAGCCCTGCCCTGCTCTGCCCTGCTCTGCACAGGACCAATCAAGTTCACGCCACCACCACGTGAAAAAAAAAAAAAAAAAAAATTATTCAAGTAATAGCGCCAGCCCTGCCCTGCTCTGCACAGGACCAATCAAGTTCACGCCACCACCACGTAAAAAAAAAAAAAAAAAAAAAAATTATTCAAGTAATAGCACCAGCCCTGGCTCTGCCCTGCTCTGCACAGGACCAATCAAGTTCACGCCACCACCACGTAAAAAAAAAAAAAAAAAAAAAAAATTATTCAAGTAATAGCGCCAGCCCTGCCCTGCTCTGCACAGGACCAATCAAGTTCACGCCACCACCATGTAAAAAAAAAAAAAAAAAAAAAAAATTATTCAAGTAATAGCGCCAGCCCTACCCTGCTCGCCCTGCTCTGCACAGGACCAATCAGGTTCACACCACCACCATGTAAAAAAAAAAAAATAATAATAATATTCAAGTAATAGCACCAGCCCTGCCCTGCTCTGCCCTGCTCTGCACAGGACCAATCAAGTTCACGCCACCACCACGTAAAAAAAAAAAAAAAAAATATTGAAGTAATAGCGCCAGCCCTGAACTGCTCGCCCTGCTCTGCACAGGACCAATCAAGTTCACGCCACCACCACGTAAAAAAAATAAATAAATAAAAATAATTATTCAAGTAATAGCACCAGCCCTGCCCTGCTCTGCCCTGCTCTGCACAGGACCAATCAAGTTCACGCCACCACCACGTGAAAAAAAAAAAAAAAAAAAAATTATTCAAGTAATAGCGCCAGCCCTGCCCTGCTCTGCACAGGACCAATCAAGTTCACGCCACCACCACGTAAAAAAAAAAAAAAAAAAAAATTATTCAAGTAATAGCGAAAGCCCTGCCCTGCTCTGCACAGGACCAATCAAGTTCACACCACCACCACGTAAAAAAAAAAAAAAAAAAAATTATTCAAGTAATAGCACCTGCCCTGCCCTGCTCTGCCCTGCTCTGCACAGGACCAATCAAGTTCACGCCACCACCACGTAAAAAAAAAAAAAAAAAAAAAAATTATTCAAGTAATAGCGCCAGCCCTGCCCTGCTCTGCACAGGACCAATCAAGTTCACGCCACCACCATGTAAAAAAAAAAAAAAAAAAAAAAATTATTCAAGTAATAGCGCCAGCCCTACCCTGCTCGCCCTGCTCTGCACAGGACCAATCAAGTTCACGCCACCACCACGTAAAAAAAAAAAAAAAAAAAATATTCAAGTAATAGCGCCAGCCCTGCCCTGCTCTGCACAGGACCAATCAAGTTCACGCCACCACCACGTAAAAAAAAAAAAAAAAAAAAAAATTATTCAAGTAAGCACCAGCCCTGGCTCTGCCCTGCTCTGCACAGGACCAATCAAGTTCACGCCACCACCACGTAAAAAAAAAAAAAAAAAAAAATTATTCAAGTAATAACGCCAGCCCTGCCCTGCTCTGCACAGGACCAATCAAGTTCACGCCACCACCATGTAAAAAAAAAAAAAAAAAAAAAAATTATTCAAGTAATAGCGCCAGCCCTACCCTGCTCGCCCTGCTCTGCACAGGACCAATCAAGTTCACGCCACCACCACGTAAAAAAAAAAAAAAAAAAAAATTATTCAACTAATAGCGAAAGCCCTGCCCTGCTCTGCACAGGACCAATCAAGTTCACGCCACCACCACGTAAAAAAAAAAAAAAAAAAAAAAATATTCAAGTATAGCGCCAGCCCTGCCCTGCTCTGCACAGGACCAATCAAGTTCACGCCACCACCACGTAAAAAAAAAAAAAAAAATTATTCAAGTAATAACGCCAGCCCTGCCCTGCTCTGCCCTGCTCTGCACAGTACCAATCAAGTTCACGCCACCACCACGTAAAAAAATAAATAAATAAAAATTATTCAAGTAATAGCACCTGCCCTGCCCTGCTCTGCCCTGCTCTGCCCTGCTCTGCACAGGACCAATCAAGTTCACGCCACCACCACGTAAAAAAAAAAAAAAAAAAAAAAAAATATTCAAGTAATAGCGCCAGCCCTGCCCTGCTCTGCACAGGACCAATCAAGTTCACGCCACCACCATGTAAAAAAAAAAAAAAAAAAAATTATTCAAGTAATAGCACCTGCCCTGCCCTGCTCTGCCCTGCTCTGCACAGGACCAATCAAGTTCACGCCACCACCACGTAAAAAAAAAAAAAAAAAAAAATTATTCAAGTAATAGCACCTGCCCTGCCCTGCTCTGCCCTGCTCTGCACAGGACCAATCAAGTTCACGCCACCACCACGTAAAAAAAAAAAAAAAAAAAAAAAATTATTCAAGTAATAGCGCCAGCCCTGCCCTGCTCTGCACAGGACCAATCAAGTTCACGCCACCACCATGTAAAAAAAAAAAAAAAAAAAAAATTATTCAAGTAATAGCGCCAGCCCTACCCTGCTGGCCCTGCTCTGCACAGGACCAATCAAGTTCACGCCACCACCACGTAAAAAAAAAAAAAAATTATTCAAGTAATAACGCCAGCCCTGCCCTGCTCTGCACAGGACCAATCAAGTTCACGCCACCACCACGTAAAAAAAAAAAAAAAAAAATTATTCAAGTAATAGCACCTGCCCTGCCCTGCTCTGCCCTGCTCTGCACAGGACCAATCAAGTTCACGCCACCACCACGTAAAAAAAAAAAAAAAAAAAAAAAAATATTCAAGTAATAGCGCCAGCCCTGCCCTGCTCTGCACAGGACCAATCAAGTTCACGCCACCACCATGTAAAAAAAAAAAAAAAAAAAAATTATTCAAACAATAGCGCCAGCCCTACCCTGCTCGCCCTGCTCTGCACAGGACCAATCAAGTTCACACCACCACCACGTAAAAAAAAAAAAAAAAAAAAAAAATTATTCAAGTAATAGCGCCAGCCCTACCCTGCTCGCCCTGCTCTGCACAGGACCAATCAAGTTCACGCCACCACCACGTAAAAAAAAAAAAAAAAAAAAATTATTCAACTAATAGCGAAAGCCCTGCCCTGCTCTGCACAGGACCAATCAAGTTCACGCCACCACCACGTAAAAAAAAAAAAAAAAAAAAAATATTCAAGTAATAGCGCCAGCCCTGCCCTGCTCTGCACAGGACCAATCAAGTTCACGCCACCACCACGTAAAAAAAAAAAACAAAAAATTATTCAAGTAATAACGCCAGCCCTGCCCTGCTCTGCCCTGCTCTGCACAGTACCAATCAAGTTCACGCCACCACCACGTAAAAAAATAAAATAAATAAAAATTATTCAACTAATAGCGAAAGCCCTGCCCTGCTCTGCACAGGACCAATCAAGTTCACGCCACCACCACGTAAAAAAAAAAAAATATATATATTATTCAATTAATAGCGCCAGCCCTGCCCTGCTCTGCACAGGACCAATCAAGTTCACGCCACCACCACGTAATAAAAAAAAAAAAAAAAATTATTCAATTAATAGCGCCAGCCCTGCCCTGCTCTGCACAGGACCAATCAAGTTCACGCCACCACCACGTAAAAAAAAAAAAAAAAAAAAAAATATTGAAGTAATAGCGCCAGCCCTGAACTGCTCGCCCTGCTCTGCACAGGACCTATCAAGTTCACGACACCAC